>NC_081415.1:66780688-66875417 GCF_030272615.1 Cryptomeria japonica | reverse complement strand
ATACCTTGGGATAACATTTTTAGGCTTAGTAGCATGTACGCACTACTTATCAACCAAGAATACCGTTGGGCTTGCCAACATTTTATGGCCTAGCAGCGCATACGCAATTATCAATGTAGCGCGTACGCAGTTTAGAGACATAGTTTTAGTTGCCCAAGAGCCTCAACGGCCTCAAAAGAAGTTTTGAGGTCGTTGAAGGCCACACTTGAACTGTGTATGCACTTCTATCACTGTTGTATACATAAAAGTAAGTGAATTTTTTGTTTTTTGCATGATTTCAAATGATTGAATTGTTGTTTTTATTAGTTTTTTTGTTTTTGCATGGTTTCAAATGATTAAATCATGATTGTTTAATAGTTTGATTCCAAAAAATAGTGATAAGATGCATACTTATGGTTATTTATTTATTTTTAAACTTTTCTTTACATATATATGTAATTTGATTCTATTTAGGTCAACCGATCTCAACCATGGGAAAGAACAAGTGAGGAACGATGGAACAATGAGAGGCTCAAAAGGAAAGACAAAGGTAGCGTATGAAGAAATTGTGTGACATAAGAACAAAGGGAGAAAAAGGTATGTCAACCTCAACATCTCAATTCGATTTACCAAACGGATATAATGCACCTAATGCAATTGAAGAAGAAACATTTGATAATTTACTGTTTGAACCTAATGCAATTGAAGAATAAACATTTGATAATTTACCGTTTGAACCTAATGCAATTGAAGAAGATACCACATTGAATAATCAATTAAATGATGAACATATTACACCTTCTCTACTTGATGAATTGAATGTACATAATGCACCGATGTTAACACCTCCTAGAATCATTCGTAGGAAACCAAAGTATCTAATTGACATTGATGAGAATATATCGAAGTCAATGCCCAACAAAATGAATGAACGAACTTGTAGGAGAATGGTTAAAAGAATATGGAAAAACTATTTTAAAAACTTAAATCAAACCGCAAGATGTCAATTAATTGTTCAAATGATTAAAAATTTGAATTTTAGAGAGACAATGAAAATTCTAGGCTTAAGATCATCTGAAAGTAACAGTGAAAGAACTATTGTCAGAAATCTATTTGATGCATATCAATCTATTGGTTCAAAATCACGTAGTAAAGATTATAATGCTACTCGACGTGTCATTACATCAACCATAATGAGCAAGAAAATAAAAAAAGATCGTTTGATAAGCAAAACAAGTAAGTCATTAAACGTTAGTAGAACAACATTAAGTAAAGCATTAAAAAGGTTAGAACAAATAGAGGAACCTAACAATAATTCTCTTTGGGCATTCTCGGGTAGACTACCACGCAAAGACAAGGTTGTTGTAGATGCACTAAAAACATTAATTGAAAATTTTGGGCATGACAACACAAGAGTATTGCCCAACCAAAGAGATGTTGTTAGAAGGTGAATTGGGTCTAAAAATCATGAGCCACATGCGAAACACTATTTGGATATGACTCAAACTAAATTTTATGAAAGATTCCTTCAAAAGTTTCCTCAAATAAAAATTTCTCAAAGATTTTTTGAAATGGCAAAACCTTTTTATATTAAGATTAATCATGTACGCACCACGTGTTGTTGTAGGATGCATATTGAATTTTCCATGCATTATGATATTTTTCGTCATATTTGTTCTACTTTGCACACTAACGATGTTTTGCAGGAATGTAATATACAAGCACCTCCTAAGTCGGCAAGAGAATTTATTTCAAGTGTGTTATGTAATATACATGATGGTTGCATTTATTATAAGATGCCTTGTTTGGAAGGTTCTTGTGCTATATGTGGTGGTTTGCAACGTTTACCAAGATGCATACATTTGGAGAGCACACATGAAATTGGTACGAAACTAGTTTCTTTTGGAAAATACAAGACAGTCACATATGGAGTTAAAGATGGAAAAGATTTGAAGAGATGTGAGCTAGTGAAAAATGATATATGTGTAGCTCAATTTATGAAAATGTTTCAAGAGAAACTAGTTTATGAGTACATAATGCATACACATAGAGCTCGATGGTTAGATGAGCAATTCAAGTTGTGTAAGGACACATTTCCTCTTGGCACCATTGTCTCTATCATTGATTTTGCTGAAAATTATACACTACAACCTCAAAATGAAGTGCAATCCATGTATTATCACTCTACACAAGTTTCTATTTTTGTACACATAGCATTCATGCATGTAGATGATAGCACAAAGGAGGATAGAAAGGTTGTAAGAGATTATCACTTCTACATAAGTGATGATCGTACTCATTCATCGGAGTTTGTACAAGGATGCTTTAAAGTTTTCTATGATAGTTTAAGGGAAAGGAACATACGATACAAGCGACACTTAATATGGTCAGATAATTGCACCGCACAATTCAAGAATGCAAGGATGTTTTATTGGCTGACAAGAATGCATGTGACAAGCGATATACAACATTTTTGGAATTTCACTGACGCTGGACATGGTAAGGGAGAGCACGATAGTGCAGGAGCATGTGTGAAAAGATCCCTAGCTAGGGAAGAATTGAAGTACGAAGGTAGTGCTGAGTTGGTAGATGCAGAAACAATTATGCAATGGTGTAAGTCTATGATGGGTCCAGGTAATCCAGGTATGTCATTGGTTCGTAGATGTTTTTGATTGATTACTGAATCTAACATTGAAAAATATCTAGATTGTTGTACAGTTGCAGGATCGAGTGACATGCACTCATTTATGAGTTCAAATTCAAGTTCACTGGTAATTTATACGAGACAGATGGTATGTTTTTGCTCTTCATGCATGTATTGTTTGTGGGAAGAATGTGAATCAGAAGAGTGGGTTGACAAATGGTCTTGTAGACCGTTGGTTCCCATTGATTCATATCAAATTCCCAAAGCACTACAATTGAGCCAGATGGAGACATCAGTGGATTTTGACCATGTATCTGACCTATTGGATTCAGGTGATTTTTTGAGTTAATTTTTTTGCTAGTATTCTTTTTGGTTCATTTTGTTGCACATCATACTTTATTTTTGGTATTAATTAACACTTTATAAAATGCAGGTCATGTGTATGCAGTTGTTGTAGAAGAGAACAATGAAGAAGGAACAGATTACTATTTGTGTCGTTGTGTTGAGCCTAAAAGAAAATTGACAACCACAATCATTGATAGAGAGGGTATTGAGTACCCAATAGGGTCTGTTGTCGTGACAGGAACATGGCTTCGGAGATACCCTATCAAGAATTCTGATGTTTGGTTGTTTGAGGACTTTGAAACACACAGACATATTCTTCATTTCTCTAACTTTGTTGTTGCAACAAATATTCATTTGATGAAGTATCGTGGTAGACCTCATAACAAGATTTTATGGAAACTTCATGAATCTGACCACGAGGCAATACTTGACACAATACGGGTTAGAGCTGATCCTGAAGGCTCACTTGATTGATTCTACAGTTCAAAGTAGAATGATTTTGAGAATTTTGTATAAATCATCGACGAATTGTTCTATATTCATTTTTTGTATATATAAATGCCCATGAGCTGATTTTTACATGTTTAGGGGCATAATTTTGTATATTTAAGTGGCAATGAGCTAATTTGTACATATGTACATGCCAAATTTTGTATATTAAAATGGCGATGAGCTGAATCGCACATATTGTAATGCCAAATTTTGTATAAAAGCCCATGAGATGATTTGTATATTAAAATGGCAATGAGCTAAATCGCATATATTGTAATGTCAAATTTTGTATAAAAGACCATGAGATTATTTGTAAGACAATTTTTTGTATAATCAAATAGCCAAGAGCTAATTTGACCATATTTAGAGGCAAATTTTTGAATAATATGTGACAATGTTTTGTGACTATTTTGTGTGTCAATGTTTTGTGACTATGTTTTGAGTATATGTGATGTGTCCCTGGTCAATCATGAGCATTCTTGATTCTTGTATAATCATGGATAATTATTTGAGTCATTATCGGGTCATAGGGGTGATAGATTGAGACTAGATACAATTTGAGCAAAAATTGTCATTGTTGTCAAAAAAATTGTCAAAAAAGTTATCAAGCAACTTCTACATTGCGTCAGTAGGGTATGACTCTCGACGTTCTAGTGCATTGGGATGCACAACAGGGCCATGCCTAGCGTAAACATGCCCCCCCGGACGCACTCACAATGTCAATTTGTGCACATGAGGAACATAATCAATTCTAGCCAATCTTGCAACTTTTCCTTGCAAGCAACTGACGGTTTTTTGAGCAGGCAAAAAAATGCTACTAATTGAAAATGGCTTCGATTCGTCAAAAATCGAGATAGGCCATTGTAGATGAGCCTCATGTGACCCCACGGGATCAAATAGATCTACCGTATGTGTCATGGATTGGAAGAAACAGTCCATCAAATTTTGACAATTTATTGGACTCAAGGCACTTGAGAGATCTCACCTGTAGGGTATGACTCTCGACGTTTGTGCACACAATGAACAAAATCAATTCTAGCCAATCTTGCAACTTTTCCTTGCAAGCAACTGACGGTTTTTTGAGCAGGTGAAAAAATGCTACTAATTGAAAATGGCTTCGAGTCATCGAAAATCGAGATAGGCAATTGTAGAGGAGCCTCATGCGACCCTGCAAGATCAAACAGATTGACCGTATGTGTCGTGGATTGGAAGAAATAGTCTGTCAAATTTTGATAATTTTTTGGACTCAGGGCACTTAAGAGATCTCACCAGTAGGGTATGACTCTCGACGTTTTGGTGCTTTGGGATGCACGACAGGGCCATGCCTAGCGTAAACATGCCCACCCGGACGTGCTTGAGATGTCGATTTGTGCACATGAGGAATAGAATCAATTTTATCCAATCTTGCAACTTTTCCTTGCAAGCAATTGATGATTTTTTGAGCAGGCGAAAAAATGCTACTAATTGAAAATGGCTTTGAGTCATCAAAAACTGAGATAGGTCATTGTAGAGGAGCCTCACACGACCACACGGGATCAAACAGATCGATCATATGTGTTGTAGATTGGAAGAAATAGTCCGTCAAATTTTAATAATTTTTTGGACTCGGGGCACTTGAGAGATCTCACCGGTAGGGTATGACTCTCGACATTCTTGTGCTTTGGGATGCATGAAAGGGGCATGCCTAGCATAAACATGACCACTCAAACGCGCTCGCGATGTCGGTTTGTGCACATGAGGAACAAAATCAAATCTAGCAAATCTTGCAACTTTTCCTTGCAAGCAACTGACGGTTTTTTGAGCAGGCAAAAAAATGTTACTAATTGAAAATGGCTTTGAGTCATCGAAAACTGAGATAGGCCATTGTAGAGGAGCCTCACGTGACCCCACGGGATCAAACAGCTCGACCGTATGTGTCTTGGATTGGAGGAAACAGTCCGTCAAATTTTGACAATTTTTTGGACTCGGGGCACTTGAGAGATCTCACCGGTAGGGTATGACTCTCGATGTTTTGGTGCTTTGGGATGCATGATAGGGGCATGCCTAGCATAAATATGCCCACCCGGATGTGCTCACGATGTTGGTTTGTGCATACGAGGAATATAATCAATTCTAGCCAATCTTGCAGCTTTTCTTTGCAAGCAACTGACAGTTTTTTGAGCAGGCGAAAAAATGCTATTAATTGAAAATGGCTTTGAGTCGTCGAAAACTGAGATAGGCCATTGTAGAGGAGTCTCACACGACCCCACAGGATCAAATAGATCAACCGCATGTGTCGTGGATTGGAAGAAACAGTCCGTCAAATTTTGACAATTTTTTGGACTCAGGACACTTGAGAGATCTCACCGATAGGGTATGACTCTTGACGTTCTGGTGCTTTGGGATGCACGATAGGGGAATGCCTAGTGTAAACCTGCCCACCCGGACGCGCTTGCGATGTCGGTTTGTGCACACAAGGAACAAAATTTGACCATTGTGAGCATGAGGGTGCTCTCGCACCAAACACATTGTTGTTTAAATTCATATTGTCAATTTTTGTTGTTTATATTCATATTGTTAATTACATATGCAAATATTCATTTAAATTCATAAAAGGGCAGCCACCAAATACAATGAATACACAATAATGAACTAAATACAAGGAGTTTTGTAGGGTTAATTCAACATTTTAGAAATTTTATCAAATCATATTCCACGATTGCAATGATTTATATCATATATTTTTGTTGTTTATATTCATATTATTGATTACATATGCAAATATTCATTTTAATTTATAAAAGGACAACCACAAAATACAACGAATACAAAATAATGAACTCATTACACATTTATTGGATCGAATATCGATATTTATATATATATAAAAAGGCATGTCTGCCAAGTCAATACAAGTATTACAAAAATGTGGCATATGCCATGTCCAAATCGATATATAATAAAAATGTAGAATATATCTACATGTATTGGTCATTCTATGACCAAAACTAACACTATATGATCTTAAACTTCTGGTGGATCATCAAAATCAAGTCTCTTCAGTGCAGTACACGGCTCTGTAGATGGCTGCAAAACCACAATTCAAAAGCCAAGTTAGAATTCTTTTGTAGAAAATAGTTCACAATTAACATCATAAGTATGCATTTAACTTTAATTCTTTTGCAATTGAAATGTAGATTACCTTATCGGCTGATCCAGGAGCTAATGTCTTCGCTCTCCTCTCCTTGTCACTCTTAGGAGTTTTCTTGAAGACATACTTAAATGGATCCACGTTATGGTCGTACCGCGAACAAGTCTATTATAGATTAAATGTACAATTAATACAATGTACTAGCATAAATATATCAAAAACACTTAAAAGCTATAATATAGAGAACAATGACGTACCTGTGCCTGAGATGCTTCTCCAATGGACTGAGGATGGCTCACCATCAATGTAGAAACGGTCGCTGTTACCTATACAAAAAATGTACAAAGATTAAATACAGTTAATATAATGATAAGTATTGAATGTTGAAAACAATTAATTTTACATATCAAACAAAAGTGTACCGGATCTTGATATGCTTCTCCAGTGCAAGGAGGAGGGTTCGCCATTGACGAAATAGGTATGGATATTTCCTGTGTGAAAAAAAATAAGATTATAATATATCACAAGTTCACATGTACGCGTGCATATAATCATGAAATCAAGAAAATAAAGTAGAGATATATATCTCTGCCCTCTCTTGATTTGTGGGCAAATCAGGTGCATTCAACATATCCACAAAGCTCAATGGTCGTTGTACATGTAAAATAGACAAAAAACACTAATCAATCTACAAACCCCAACTAATACTTGATTTCAACATTTTCAAACAATTGTACAACTAAAAATGTGTTCAATTACCTTCTTCACACATTTTGGCATCTTCGAGATATTCTTTTTCTTCGGACGAGCCCTAGACACGGAGGGGGTGCCCTAAAAAGAGAAAATTAACATGAGATATTAGTACAGATAATAAATTAAACATAATTTTAAAAATCTAGAATGAAATGACTTGCATATTCCATCAAAACAATACATAAAAAGAGTTGTACAAAATATCATACCGTATAGCCTTGTAGGCCAAAATCGATCGCCGACAGCGTGATGTCATCAATCTCGGACATTTCGTCCCCTGTCAACACCTACAAACCAAAAATTGGACCAAGCATTAAATATAGTTAGTGTATCTTGTATTTTTTTGAATTCAAAGTGTACTATTCTATTTTAACATGTTACAAAATTTATACCTCAGGCGTCGAAGTTGCAACTGTGGTAACTGGGGGAGGTGTATGGGATACCGCTGCTGCATCCTGAAATGCATATTATTTGTCTCAATTTAAATCAATGTATAAATAAAAATTCATTTATGTAATTACAAAATTAAAGTGACTGATAAATAAAATGTTATGAATTCAAATCAACACACCTGTGTCTGTGGCTCATGGGCAAACACCATGTCCATCAACTCATCTGTCAGCGCGACATCCTCAACCGTGTGAGCCTGACATCTACAACCGCAAATCGTGCATAGATTATATGAGTATCCATCTGCACCGACTGCATCATCTATCCCCGAGCATATCCCTGAGCAACTGACACACATATGCTCGATGGGCTCTCTGACACCCTCTAACATCTCATCATCCAATACAATATGGTGTGCTAATGATGTCCCATGTTGGATGATGGCACCAGTCAATGTTGTGGCCGCCTGAAGAGTCTGTAGCTACATCGACTCTTTCAGCTCTAATGGGATAGCCTAATGCACCTTGGGTTTGGGTGTTAGGGGGCAGCGACTCTATGCGGCTAATCGCCTACGGGCTCCAGGTCTATCTTGGGCAGAGCCACCACCTCTACCATGAAACTCTCTTATGTCAAAATAATTTGGGCACACATTGAGCGCAAACTCACAATATATTTTTCTCAAAAAATATAATGACACCTCATAATTATTACAAGGTGGATCGTCAAAGACCATCCACCACCTCTGCCAAAAAAGATTCTTCATCTACACATTGGTACACCAATGTATGGGAAACCTCTTTGCATTAGGAGGTAATGACTGACCAGTTTTGGGGTCAACAAAAAGGGCACACACACACAAAGAAAAAGATATTAGGTTGTCACACACATGCCCTAACCCTAATTTCGGGTTAGGGCAGATTACCAATGGAAATTTTAAAAAAAGGGTAAGAGAGGTAATAAGGAAATAAAGAAAAAAAAAAAAAAAGAGCTCCAATAACCCTTGGGTATGAACACACACACACACACACACACACACACACACACACACATATATATATATATATATATTTTTTTTTTTATATTTATATATTTATAAATGTGTGTGAATATATTGTGTTTACATTCCCTCACACTTGTTAGAAATATAAATATATATAAATGTCTTATCAACATATATGTATATGTATAATTAAATTCTATATTATTGTTATGGAATCAAAATGGTTATTTGTAAATTGATTAATGCACTTTTAAATTATTAAATGAATGTAGAAGCATTTTAATGAGAGAATTTGAAACTCTTGGGAGGATAAATCTTAGGGGATTAAAATGACCCATGTGTGCCAAGTTGGCCCCTTTATTCTGAAAATTATTAGACACCTTTTAAATTAATGAATATTTGATTTAATAGATTTATTTAATCAAAGAGTTAGGGTAAATTAATTTTAGACCCTAAGTAGTTAAGGAACTATAGGAGATCATTAATATTCCCTATCAATTAATTTTGGGGTTATATATTAAGTATGAGATTATTTGCTAAGAGAGTTTAATTATTTATTATGAATGATTAGTGATAACTCTTTTGGAGAAATATTAGCTCGCTTATATCGTAGATTATTTATCGCCTAATTAATTTAATTGTTTGATTCACTCAAAACATAGTTAAGACCAAACTAGTTTGCATTGTTTTAATTAAGTTAGTCGTTCTAAGTTAAGCATTTTAAAAAAAAATAAAAAATTATTCCGTTTGTGCCCAAAAGTTTGGGCATGACATCTTTGCATTAGGAGGTAATGACTGACCAGTTTTGGGGTCAACAAAAAGGGCACATATTTGTTGTTTAGAAATATTTTTGTTTTTAACTCCATCGTATGATAGCCCATTGGCATAGAATTGATGACGCCTATCCCTAAAGCTTCCCCATTTGGTAATTTTTGTGGAAACAACTATGGCACCACTAGCTAATGTTTCTAGGCTAGTGGCAAGGGATTGATGATGGTCAAGCTCAGAAGTTTTCAATTTTACAATCAGTTTATTAATTTTGGATGTATTTTGCCCTAACTGATTAATTAATTCTTCATGTGTTTCGAATGTACGGTCAAAAGGAGGAATTGGGGGTTGTTCTTGTGTGTTTTCAGGAGGTGCATTTGGTTGTTCTTGTGGGTTTTCAGGAGGTGCATTTGGTTGTTCTTGTTCTGGATTAGAAGAATCTAGTTTTTGAAACAAAAAATAAAAAAACCTAATCAAAATTAATGAAATTAAATTCAAAATGTAAAACAAATTACATAAACCAGAAAGAAAGAGAAAAATAAACAAAAACTAACCTTGATCCATAGCCTGGAGGACAAATTTAGCACCCCGTTCGTGGTTTAGGTTAGAAAATGGGAAAAAAACAAACTAAAAAATGCGCTTTTCGAGTAAATGAGGACCCAATTTTTTTTTAAAAAAAATTTTATCAGGCACCGCGTACGCGGTTTTACTAGGATTATTAGCGCGTACGCGCTCATTTTCCTATAAGCAATGCGTATGCGCTAATTTTCCTAACCGTAGCACGTAAGCGCTTAGTTTCCTAAACTCAGCATGTAAGCGCTACCTTTTTTAGGCTTGGGAAGAACAAACCTAAGCGCGTACGCAGGAATTTGAAATTTTAAAACCGCATACGCGCTGCCTATTTTTCCAAGTTTTTTTTGGGTGGTGTCCACTTTTCTGACCACCATCTTTGTGCACATTCCCATAGAGAAGATGTTATTTCAATTAGTCAAAAGATTGTATTCTTAAAATGTATTCTTGTTTATGGGAACCAAGCTATGGATAGGATTGTGTATAGAAAGTTACCTTCCAGGATGGGTGTCGAATATGGAATCTTAGAGAGATTAGTTGCTTTTTCCAACTATTTATTTTGCTATGCATGACATTATAATTGACTGAGTAATGATTTGAATTTTCCATAGAAATAGATGGAATTATTTGTTTTATACTCTCTACCATATCCTTGATTGATAATGAGTGCTTTTTTCTTAAAAGAATTAGAAAAATGAAAATGCTTGTATCATCTAGGCACACACCAGATTCCCTCTTGTCTTTCAAATTCTTTGGTTAAAACAATTTGTGCAGGATCGGGTATTCTTGATTGACCAAGAATTCAGGGGAAGCATAAGCTTCAAGATTGGGCGGAAAAAGCGCCTAAATCTTGTTCTCGTCTTCATTCAAAGGACTAAAAGGAAGCGACTCAAAATGGAGATCGATAGATGTATCTCACCTTCTTTCTATTTGTATATTACTTAAGGGGCGTGTGCACAAAGATGGTGGTCAGAAAAGTGGACACCACCCAAAAAAAACTTGGAAAAATAGGCAGCACATACATGGTTTTAAAATTTCAAATTCTCACGTACGCGCTTAGGTTTGTTCTTCCCGAGCCTAGAAAAGGTAGCGCGTACACACTGCTTTTAGAAAAATGAGTGCGTACGCGCTACGCCTAGGAAAATTAGCACATACGCGCTGCTTATAGGAAAATGAGCGCGTACGCGCTAATAATCCAAATAAAACCGCGTACACGATGCCTGGTAAAAAAAGTTTTTTTAAAAAACTGGGTCTCATTTACCCATAAAGCACATTTTTCACTTTGTTTTTTCTCCATTTTCTAACTTAAACCGCAAACAGGGTGCTAAATTTGTCCTCCAGGCTATGGATCAAGGTTAGTTTTTGTTTATTTTTGTCTTTCTTTCTGGTTTATGCAATTTGTTTTACATTTTGAATTTAATTTCATTAATTTTGATTAGGTTTTTTCATTTTTTGTTTCAAAAACCAGATTCTTCTAATCCAGAACAAGAACAACCAAATGCACCTCCTGAAAACCCACAAGAACAACCAAATGCACCTCCTGAAAAAACACAAGAACAACCCCCAATTCCTCCTTTTGACCACACAGCCCAAACACAGGAAGAATTAATTAATCAATTAGGACAAACTACATCTAAAATCAATAGACTGATTGTAAAATTGAAAACTTCTAAACTTGACCATCATCAATCCCTCACCACTAGCCTAGAAACATTAGCTAGTGGTGCCATAGTTGTCTCCACAGAAATTACCAAATGGGGAAGCTTTAGGGATAGGTGTCGTCAATTCTATGCCAATGGGCTATCATACGATGGAGTAAAAAATAAAAATATATCTAAACAACAAATATGTGTCCTTTTTGTTGACCCCAAAATTGGTTAGTCATTACCTCTTAATGCAAAGAGGTGTCCCATACATTGGTGTACCAATGTGCAGATGAAGAATCTTTTTTGGCAGAGGTGGTGGATGGTCTTTGATGATCCACCTTGTAATAATTATGAGGTGCCATTATATTTTTTGAGAAAAATATATTGTGAGTTTGTGCTCAATGTGCACCCAAATTATTTTGACATGAGAGAGTTTCATGGTAGAGGTGGTGGCTCTGCCCAAGACAGACCAGGAACCCGTAGGTGATTAGTCACGGAGAGTCATCGCCCCCTAGCACCCAAACCCAAGGTGCATCAGGTTGTCCCATTAGAGTTGAAAGAGTTGATGGAGCTACAGATTCTTAAGGCGGCCACAACATTGATAGGTGCCATCATCTAGCATGAGACATCATTAGCACACCATATTGTATTGGATGATGAGCTATTAGAGGGCAACAGAGAGCCCATCGAGCATATGTGTGTCAGTTGCTCGGGGATATGCTCGGGGATAGATGATGCAGCTGGTGTAGATGGATACTCATATCATCTATGCACGATTTGTGGTTGTAGATCTTAGGCTCACATGGTTGAGGATGTCAAGCTGACACATGAGTTGATGGACATGGTGTTTGCCCATGAGCCACAGACACAGGTGTGTTGATTTGAATTCATAACATTTTATTTATCAGTCACTTTAATTTTGTAAAATTACATAAATGAATTTTCATTTATACATTGATTTAAATTGAGACAAATAATATGCATTTCAGGATGCAGCAACGGTATCCCATACACCTCCCCCAGTTACCACAGCTGCAACTTCGATGCCTGAGGTATAAATTTTGTAACATGTTAAAATAGAATAGTACACTTTGAATTCAAAAAAATACAAGATATACTAAATATCTTTAATGCTTGGTCCAATTTCTGGTTTGCAGGTGTTTACAGGGGACGAAATGTCCTAGATTGATGACATCACGCTCTCCGTGATTGATTTTGGCCTACAAGGCTATACAGTATGATATTTTGTACAACTCTTTTTATGTATTGTTTTGATGGAATATGCAAGTAATTTAATTTTAGGTTTTTAAAATTATGTTTGATTTATTATTTGTACTAACATCTCATGTTGATTTTGTGTTTTTAGGGTACCCCCTCTGCATCTAGGGCTCCTTGTAAGAAAAAGAATTCCTCGAAGATGTCAAAACGTGTGAAGAAGGTAATTGAACACATTTTTAGTTGTACAATTATTTGAAAATGTTGAAATCAAGTATTAGTTGGGTTTTGTAGATTGATTAGTGTTTTTTGTCTATTTTACATGTACAACGACCATTGAGCTTTGTGGATGTGTTGAATGCACTTGATTCGCCTGAGGATCAAGAGAGAGCGGAGGTATGTATCTCTACTTTATTTTCTTGATTTCATGATTATATGCACGCGTACATGTGAACTTGTGATATATTATAATCTTATAATTTTTTCATACAGGAAATATCCATAACTATTTCGTCAATGGCGAACCCTCCTCCTTGCACAGGAGAAGCATCTCAGGATCTGGTACACTTTTGTTTGATATGTAAAATTAATTGTTTTCAACCTTCAATACTTATCATTATATTAATTGTATTTAATCTTTGTACATTTTTTGTATAGGTAATAGCATCAGTTTCTACATCGATGGTGAGCCATCCTTACTCCATTGGAGAAGCATCTCAGGCACAGGTATGTCATTGTTCTCTGTATTATAGCTTTTAAGTGTTTTTGATATATTTATATTAGTACATTGTATTAATTGTACATTTAATTTACACTAGACTCCTTCGCGGTACGGCCATAACGTGAATCAATTTAAGTATGTCTTCAAGAAAACTCCTAAGAGTGACAAGGAGAGGAGAGTGAAGACATTAGCTCCTGGATCAGCCAATGAGGTAATCTACATTTCAATTGCAAAGGAATTAAAGTTAAATGCATAGTTATGATGTTAATTGTGAACTATTTTCTACAAAAGAATTCTAACTTGGCTTTTGAATTGTGGTTTTGCAGCCATCTACAGAGTCGTGTATTGCATCGAAGAGGCTTGATTTTGATGATCCACCAGAAGTTTAGGATCATATAGTGTTATTTTTTGTCATAGAATGACCAATACATGTAGATATATTCTACATTTTTATTATATATCGATTTGGACATGGCATATGCCACATTTTTGTAATACTTGTATTGACTTGGTAGACATGCCTTTTTTTATATATATAAATATCGATATTCGATCCAATAAATGTGTAATGAGTTCATTATTCTATATTCGTTGTATTTTGTGGTTGTCCTTTTATAAATTTAAATGAATATTTTCATATGTAATTAACAATATGAATATAAACAACAAAAATATATGATATAAAGCATTGCAATCGTGGAATATGATTTGATAAAATTTCTAAAATGTTGAATTAACCCTACAAAACTCCTTGTATTCAGTTCATTATCGTGTATTCATTGTATTTGGTGGCTGCCCTTTTATAAATTTAAATGAATATTTGCATTTGTAATTAACAATATGAATATAACCAACAAAAATCAACAATATGAATATAAACAACAATGTGTTTGGTGCGAGAGCACCCTCACGCTTGTAATGGTCAAATTTTGTTCCCCGTGTGCACAAACCAACATTGTGAGCGCGTCCGGGTGGGCATGTTTACGCTAGGCATGGCCCTGTCGTGCATCCCAAAGCACCAGAACGTCGAGATTCATACCCTACAGGTGCGATCTCTCAAGTGCCCTGAGTCCAAAAAATTGTCAAAATTTGACGGACTGTTTCTTCCAATCCATGACACATACGATCGATCTGTTTGATCTTGTGGGGTCACGTGAGGCTCCTCTAGAATGGCCTATCTTGGTTTTTGATGACTCGAAGCCATTTTCAATTAATAGCATTTTTTCACCTGGAAAAGTTGCAAGATTGCCTAGAATTGATTATGTTCCTCGTGTGCACAAACCGACATCGTGAGCACGTCCGGGTGGGCATGTTTACGCTAGGCATGGCCCTGTCGTGCATCCCAAAGCACCAGAACGTCGAGAGTCATACCCTACCAGTGAGATCTCTCAAGTGCCTTGAGTCCAAAAAATTATCAAAATTTGACGAACTATTTCTTCCAATCCATGACACATACGATCGATCTATTTGATCCTATGGGGTCATGTGAGGCTCCTTTACAATGGCCTATCTTGGTTTTCGACAACTCGAAGCCATTTTCAATTAGTAGCATTTTTTCGCCTGCTCAAAAAACCATCAGTTGCTTGCAAGGAAAAGTTGCAAGATTGGCCAGAATTGATTATGTTCCTCGTGTGCACAAACCGACATCACGAGTGTGTTTGGGTGGGCATGTTTACGCTAGGCATGGCCCTATCATGCATCCCAAAGCATCAGAACATCAAGAGTCATACCCTACCGGTGAGATCTCTCAAGTGCCCTGAGTCCAAAAAATTGTCAAAATTTGACGAACTGTTTCTTCCAATCCACAACACATATGGTCAATCTGTTTGATCACGTGGAGTCACGTGAGGCTCCTCTACAATGTTCTATCTCGGTTTTCGACGACTCGGAGCCATTTTCAATTAGTAGCATTTTTTCGCCTGCTCAAAAAACCGTCAGTTCCTTGCAAGGAAAAGTTGCAGGATTGGCTAGAATTGATTATGTTCCTCATGTGCACAAACCGACATCATGAGCATGTCTAGGTGGACATGTTTATGCTAAGCATGGCCCTGTCATGCATCCCAAAGCACTGGAACGTCGAGAGTCATACCCTACTGGTGAGATCTCTCAAGTGCCCTGAGTCCAAAAAATTGTCAAAATTTGATGGACTGTTTCTTCCAATCCACGATACATACGGCCAATCTTTTTGATCCTGTGGGCTCATGTGAGGCTCCTTTACAATGGCCTATCTCGGTTTTCAACGACTCGAAGCCATTTTCAATTAGTAGCATTTTTTCGCCTGCTCAAAAAATCGTTAGTTGCTTGCAAGGAAAAGTTGCAAGATTGGCTAAAATTAATTATGTTCATCGTGTGCACAAAACGACATCGTGAGTGCATCTAGGTGGGCATTTTTATGCTAGGCATGGCCTTGTCCTGCATCCCAAAGCACCAGAACATCGAGAGTCATACCCTACCAGTGAGATCTCTCAAGTGCCCTGAGTCCAAAAAATTGTCAAAATTTGATGGATTGTTTCTTCCAATCCACGACACATACAGTCGATCTATTTGATCTTGTGGGGTCGCATGAGACTCCACTACAATGGCCTATCTCAATTTTTGATGACATGAAGCCATTTTCAATTAGTAACATTTTTTCGCCTGCTCAAAAAACCGTCAGTTGCTTGCAAGGAAAAGTTGCAAGATTGGCTAGAATTGATTATGTTCCTCGTGTGCACAAACCAACATCACGAGCATGTCCGGGTGGGCATGTTTACACTAGGCATGGCCCTATCATGCGTCCCAAAGCACCAAAAAGTTGAGAGTCATGCCCTACCGGTGAGATCTCTCAAGTGCCTTGAATCCAAAAAATTGTCAAAATTTGATGGACTATTTCTTCCAATCCACGACACATATGGTCAATATGTTTGATCCCGTGGGGTCACGTGAGGCTCCTTTACAATGGCCTATCTCAATTTTCAATGACTCGAAGCCATTTTCAATTAGTAGCATTTTTTCGCCTGCTCAAAAAACCGTCAGTTACTTGCAAGGAAAAGTTGCAAAATTGGCTAGAATTGATTATGTTCCTCGTGTGCACAAAATGACATCGTGAGCGCATCTGGGTGGGCATTTTTACACTAGGCATGGCCCTATCGTGCATCCCAAAGGACTAGAACATTGAGAGTCATATCCTACCGGTGAGATCTCTCAAGTGTCACGAGTCCAAAAAATTGTCAAAATTTGACGGACTGTTTCTTCCAATCCACAACACATACAGTCAATCTATTTGATTTTGTGGTGTAGCATGAGGCTCCTCTACAATGGCCTATCTTGGTTTTCGACGACTCGAAGCCATTTTCAATTAGTAGCATTTTTTCGCCTACTAAAAAACCGTCAATTGCTTGCAAGGAAAAGTTGCAAGATTGGCTAGAATTGATTATGTTCCTCGTGTGCACAAACCAACGTCGCGAGCGTGTTTGGGTGGGCAGGTTTATGCTAAGCATGGCCTTGTCATGCATCCCAAAGCACCAAAACGTTGAGAGTCACACCCTACCGATGCAATGTAGAAGTTGCTTGACAACTTTTTTGACAATTTTCTTGACAATAATGACAATTCTTGCTCAAATTGTATCTAGTCTCAATCTATGAACCCTATGACCTGATAATGACTCAAATAATTATCCATGATTATACAAGAATCAAGAATGCTCATGATTGACCAGGGACACATCACATATACTCAAAACATAGTCACAAAACATTAACACACAAAATAGTCACAAAACATTGTCACATATTATTCAAAAATTTGCCTCTAAATATGGTCAAATCAGCTCTTGGCTATTTGATTATACAAAAAATTGTCTTACAAAAATCTCATGGGCTTTTATACAAAATTTGGCATTACAATATATGTGATTCAGCTCATCGTCATTTTAATATACAAATCATCTCATGGGCTTTTATACAAAATTTGGCATTACAATATGTGCGATTCAGCTCATCGCCATTTTAATATACAAAATTTGGCATGTACATATGTACAAATCAGCTCATTGCCACTTAAATATACAAAATTATGCCCCTAAACATGTAGAAATCAGATCATGGGCATTTATATATACAAAAAATGAATATAGAACAATTCGTCGACGATTTATACCAAATTCTCAAAATCATTCTACTCTGAACCGTAGAATCAATCAAGTGAGCATTCAGGATTGGCTCTAACCCGTATTGTGTCAAGTATTGCCTCATGGTCAGATTCACAAACTTTCCATAAAATCTTGTTATGAGGTCTACCACGATACTTCATCAAATGAATATTTGTTGCAACAAAAAAGGTTAGAGAAATGAAGAATATGTCTATGTGTTTCAAAGTCCTCGAACAACCAAACATCATAATTCTTGATAGGGTATCTCTGAAGCCATGTTCCTATCACAACAACAGACCCTATTGGGTACTCAATACCCTCTCCGTCAATGATTGTGGTTGTCAATTTTCTTTTAGGCTCAACACAATGACACAAATAGTAATCTGTTCCTTCTTCATTGTTCTCTTCTACAACAACTGCATACACGTGACCTGCATTTTATAAAGTGTTAATTAATACCAAAAATAAAGTATGATGTACAACAAAATGAACCAAAAAGAATACTTGCAAAAAAATTAACTCAAAAAATCACTTGAATCCACTAGGTCAGATACATGGTCAAAATCCACTGATGTCTCCATTTGACTAAAATTGTAGTGCTTTGGGATTTTGATATGAATTAATGGGAACCAACGGTCTACAAGACCATTTGTCAACCCACTCTTCTGATTCACATTCTTCCCACAAACAATACATGCATGAAGAGCAAAAACATACCACCTGTCTCGTATAAATTACCAGCGAACTTGAATTTGAACTCATAAATGAGTGCATGTCACTCGATCCTGCAACTGTACAACTATCTAGATAGTTTTCAATGTTAGATTCAGTAATCAATCAAAAACATCTATGAACCATTGACGTACCTGGATTACCTGGACCCATTGTAGACTTACACCATCGCACAATTGTTTCTGTATCTACCAACTCAGCACCACCTTCATACTTTAATTCTTCCCTGGCTAGGGCTCTTTTCACACATGCTCTCGCACCATCGTGCTCTTCCTTACCATGTGTAATGCCCCGCCAGGAAACCCCGAAGGGATAAGCCAAAAATACAAGCATAGAGTGCAAAATTTTATTTTTTTTAAGTTACAACACATAAGATACAACAAGATATCAAAGATTCAGATTACATAGCGGAAGACATCAACTAACACCTAAAGAGTTTCCCAACGAGATTACTTAAATTTCACAATTCACTTAACTCACACAATTAATCCAAAAGCTGAATATCTTAATAATGAGATAATTCATAATCAGGATAATTCCTTTCAAAAGAGGGGAAATATAAATCACAAGCGAAGATTCATCATTAAGATCCATTCATAATCTCCATTCAAGCTTTTCATTTAAAATTACAAACCATACATCTAACATTCTAATACACTAGGATTTCATCATAACATAAGAGATCTTTCCAAGCATATTTAAATTCCTTAACAACAACTGAGTATAATTCATTACTCTAAGTTACATTCTATCATATTCCAACTTATTGCATTTCAAAAGACGATTACATACTAGCATCTATGATAAATCTCATCTAAACCACTTACGCATTCGATCAACATGGCATTTAAGAAAGAACTGAATATAAGCATTTATAGTTAATTCCAATTATCCACTTAACCATTCTAACATAAGTTAATCATACATGATAAAGCTGAATAAAGGAAACATAAGAGAATACATCACATAACACCATAATGATCTCGAAGTTCACCCCTAAAGGGCTACATCTCCGGGTCTGCTCAACTGCAAGACCCCTCTGATAAATAATAAAGTTAAGAATACAAGAGGTTACACCATTACAATCCGGCCATCAAGGCGAAACATAAGCAATATACAAACGACCACATCGGTCCATTAATACATAAACGATCCCTGAAAAGAACAGGATCTAGCTGAACATAATCAAAGCTAATACAAAGGTCCAGAAGAGCATCCATAAAACTGAGCCATCACCACCCAAGGTCTATCATGGAACTGACACTCACAAGGGCAGAGACAAAAGGATGACCCACAAAGGTACTCCTAACAGGACAAACGACAACACACTAGCGAACGTAGGGACAAGTGTCATCACACAACCTGGTATGGTTACCATGGCAAGTCTTCATAGGTCCCAGCCCCATACACTGGGTCACCCTAGCAACCTAATCCGAGCTTCCGGCCCATCCAAGCCTCATGTGGACCCACACATCCTCTCGTGAAGACAAGGATGGTGGTTTGCCATTTCAGGCCTTCTCACAGCATGTCGAGTCTATGATAGCACTCGTCCCATGTGTGAGGCACATTATCTTATTTAGAGATTACAGTCTAATCTACTTAAAGGTTATCACTTATTAAACTCACTTTCAACGGGTTACCCAGCAGCCACTTTGGGCGCGGCCCCCAATCGAAAGCCACTTTCCCATACGACACTAGACTATACTCGGACGAACTCAAAACCAAGGAATACACATGGTCAGACGAACGGAGTTCAAGAAGAGAGAAACAATCATCTGGTCAAACACGACTCATAGATGCACACTTACTAACGGTACTCTAACTAGAGACCCGACCAACAACGGTCAACCACAATCATCATTTGACTCACACACGAGGATATGATCAAAACGACACTACCACAATACAACAGTCAACTCGAAATCGAGGACTGAAACAGGTACCCCAAGTCAAGCCATACGACAGGGTCCTATCAAACAAAGCACTCTTGCCATTTCATAATTGAAGGCGAATACAGAAATTAAACTCGCAAAGGCAATAATCAGAAAGGCAATATTCAACAAATGCAATCTTTCCGAATTGATCTAAACATGAAACGTCGATCAAGTTTTCTACAAAATCTAAATCAGATTATAGTATCTACCTCATCTAGGGATAGGTTGTTCTTGGTTTTCTAACTCTTGAAGGTTCAAAGCATCGAACAGACGTAAAAAAAAACCATAAGAGTTTTTAAACCAATTCATATTAATAAATTTCAGACAACCATCAATCATTTAATTAAGATATTTAATCTCCAATCAAAACGTCGTAGACATACTGGTTCAAAATCAATCTCTACAGATTCATAATTTTCAATCCCAGATACATTATACGGATTACGGAAATAAAAATGTAGAAAGAGAATCTAAATGGAGATAATCATTTCCAAAGCATATCGTTAAAATTCAAACACCCAACGATAAATATTTCACTTACTTCTCAATTACTCAAATGATATGTTCTAAGATAATATTTAACATCATCAGATAGTAATTACATCGTATTTCAACGATTTTCCAATAACACATTATTCTATATTATTTTTAAACAAAACTGCCTCAATTAGCCAAATTTTCAAATCAACTAGAAGGTAAGATAATAACTAATTAATCCAAGATCAATCAGAAAGTAATCAATAATATTCGGTTGCGAAATTATCAGTTTTAGAACTTAATTAGGAAGGGAACATAAGTCATGAGATGACATTGAATAATGATTAACCTATAAACTCCATTATGAAATTAATCAATACCAAATTAACCTTTATCATGATATGCCACCCTTTAATCATAATTAAGAAGCTAATTAAACTTAACATTAAAAACAACTCTCATTAAAATGATATTAACATCATATGCATTTTTTTTTGAATACTAAAAAAAATACATTAAAAAAAACAATTTAAAAACAAACTAATTTAAAATGGCATTTAGAAAGGGGCTAGGGCGGGCCATGCCCTAACCCTAGCCGCAGGCGTGGGGAGAATCTCGTGGGCGGCGCCACGGTGGTGCCCGCAGGTGCCGCGGCGCCCTGCGGCCACCACCGTGAGCCGCAGGCACAACGGTTTCACAACCTATGCGGAGAACCAGGGAAAAACGGGGGAGCAAGCGGGGGACGCGCGGGGGAAAGGGGGAGGAGCAGGTGGAGCTCCGCTCCTCGCCCTCCAACCCCAAACCCACAGTTAAAACATCAAACACGTAGTCTGTTTCCATTAAAAACACAACGCACAGGGGGGCAAAACAAATATATATATTTTTTTTAAACAAAAAACGACACCCAGGCCAAACTACAACAAACGTCCATCACAGAATTGATATTAAATTTCGATTCAATATAAATTCGAATTAAACAAACTGAGATTGATATCACATTTCTTTGATGGTTTTCTCATTCTTTACAAACACCCAAGGGTTTCAAATGCCCAAGAGAATAGAGGATTTAACCACACCTCAAATACACTTCCAGCCAAGCTAATAATTTACTAAATCAATTCATAAGCATGGCATTCGATGGAGAATCTAAAACCAAGATAGCATGAAAGCATTCAAACCCCCATTTCCATTTTATACAATAACTAAAATTGAGAGATAAATCCTACCTGATCTCGTGTTCCTGGCAAGATCTGCTGAAGAGCCCCAATCGCCCGCTACTAAAACCTTCCTTCTCCATCCAAAACCCCCAAATTTCCTTCCAAAATTTCTCTCCAACCAAAATTTTTCCAAATTTGTCCATCCTCCAAAATTTCCCCAATTTTGGGTTATATGGAAGAGTTGACCAAAAATTCTATTTTTGGAATAAAAATTCTTATTTTCAAAATAATTCTCCAAATTAATACTTTTCTAACTATAGCAACACATTAACTTGCTTTTCAATTAAAAATCGATTTCTCATTTAAATGAAAATTAATCTTTCTAATTTCAGAAGCCAACAGAATACTATTAAATCTATTGCGATAAAATATAAAACTTTCTTTTCAACAGCATATACAAAATGCATTTAATATTCAAAAGCAGTTATTTAATCGAATTTACTCCCAATTAAAAACGAGCAATCCAATATCAACGAAAATCGCATAACGAAAACCCGATTAATTTAATCCATTAATCTTCAATGCACAAACGCATATTTAATCAAGATAATTACTAAGGACCAATTAATCAATTTAACCATGCACACCAAGCACGCAAACCGAGAAGGTCAACCAAACAGACGACTCGCAAACCCAAACAAAAAAGGATTACCGACGGACGACTGACGATGCTCACCTGAGCACGACTAAGGTCAACTAGGGTCTTACGACCACCTAATCGAACTCTAAGGATTAAAAAGGTACACTCAAACCTGTACATCCAGGTGAAGACAAACTTTGCACTCATGCGGCGTTGTACCTGAAATTTCCTGCAACCAAGAGTCATACATGCATACATATATAAAATTTAATGAAAGCGTTAGCTCAATATTGATACCACGAAATAGGTACACCAAATAACTTGCATACAACTAGTGAGAAAACCACATCAATAGCTATGCGTTAAATCAAGCATCTGACTGTAACATCATATTAAGATAAACTAATCAAGATTAAACCAAGGTTAGAGATTGATTAGGGCAGGGGTACTACACCATGTCCAGCCTCGGTGAAATTCCAAAAATATTGTACACCGTTTGTCACATGCATCCTTGTCAGCCAATAAACATCCTTGCATTCTTGAATTGTGCGGTGCAATTATCTAACCATATTAAGTGTCGGTTGTATCATATGTTCCTTTCCCTTAAACTATCATAGAAAACTTTAAAGCATCCTTGTACAAACTCCGATGAATGAGTACGATCATCACTTATGTAGAAGTGATAATCTCTTACAACCTTTCTATCCTCCTCTGTGCTATCATCTGCATGCATGAATTCTATGTGTACAAAAATAGAAACTTGTGTAGAGTGATAATACATGGATTGCACTTCATTTTGAGGTTGTAGTGTATAATTTTCAGTGAAATAAATGACAGAGACAATGGTGCCAAGAGGAAATGTGTCCTTACACAACTTGAATTGTTCAACTAACCATCGAGCTCTATGTGTATGCATTATGTACTCATAAACTAGTTTCTCTTGAAATATTTTCATAAATTGAGCTACACATATATCATTTTTCACTAGCTCACATCTCTTCAAATCTTTTCCATCTTTAACTCCATATGTGACTGTCTTGTATTTTCTGAAAGAAACTAGTTTCGTACCAATTTCATGTGTGCTTTCCAAATGTATGCATCTTGGTAAACGTTGCAAACCACCACATATAGCACAAGAACCTTCCAAACAAGACATCTTATAATAAATGCAACCATCATGTCTATTACATAACACACTTGAAATAAATTCTCTTGCCGACTTAGGAGGTGCTTGTATATTACATTCCTGCAAAACATCGTTATTGTGCAAAGTAGAACAAATATGATGAAAAATATCATGATGCATGGAAAATTCAATATGCATCCTACAACAACACGTGGTGCATACATGATTAACCTTAATATAAAAAGGTTTTGCCATTACAAAAAATCTTTGAGAAATTTTTATTTGAGGAAACTTTTGAAGGAATCTTTCATAAAATTTAGCTTGAGTCATATGCAAATAGTGTTTCACATGTGGCTCACGATTTTTAGACCCAATTCGCCTTCTAACAACATCTCTTTGGTTGGGTGATACTCTTGTGTTGTCATGCCCAAAATTTTCAATTAATGTTTTTAGTGCATCTACAACAACCTTGTCTTTGCGTGGTAGTCTACCCGAGAATGCCCAAAGAGAATTATTGTTAGGTTCCTCTATTTGTTCTCGCCTCTTTAATGCTTTACTTAATGTTGTTCTACTAACGTTTAATGACTTACTTGTTTTTCTTATCAAACAATCTTTTTTTATTTTCTTGCTCATTATGGTTGATGTAATGACATGTCGAGTAGAATTAGAATCTTTACTATGTGATTTTGAACCAATAGATTGATATGCATCAAATAGATTTCTGACAATAGTTCTTTCACTGTTACTTTCAGATGATCTTAGGCCTAGAATTTTCATTGTCTCTCTAAAATTCAAATTATTAATCATTTGAACGATTAATTGACATCTTGCGGTTTGATTTAAGTTTTTAAAATAGTTTTACCATATTCTTTTAACCATTCTCCTACAAGTTCGTTCATTCATTTTATTGGGCATTGACTTCAATATATTCTCATCAATGTCAATTAGATACTTTGGTTTCCTACGAATGATTCTAGTTGGTGTTAACATCGGTGCATTATGTACATTCAATTCATCAAGCAGAGAAGGTGTAATATGTTCATCATTTAATTGATTATTCAATGCGGTATCTTCTTCAAGTGCATTAGGTTCAAATGGTAAATTATCAAATGTTTCTTCTTCAATTGCATTAGGTTCAAATGATAAATTATCAAATGTTTCTTCTTCAATTGAATTAGGTGCATTATATTCATTTGGTAAATCGAATTGAGATGTTGAGGTTGACATACCTTCTTCTCTGATTGTTCTTATGTCACACAATTTCTTCATACGCTGCCTTTGTCTTTCCTTTTGAGCCTCTCATTGTTCCATCGTTCCTCGCTTGTTCTTTCCCATGGTTGAGATCGGTTGACCTAAATAGAATCATATTACATATATATGTAAAGAAAATTTCATAAATAAACAAATAACCATAAAAATGCATCTTATCACTATTTTTTGGAATCAAACTATTAAACAATCACAATTCAATCATTTGAAACCATGCAAAAACAAAAAACTACTAAAAACAACAATTCAATCATTTGAAATCATGCAAAAACAAAAAATTCACTTACTTTTATGTATACAACAGTGATAGAAGTGCAGACATAGTTTAGTGGGGCCTTCAACATCCTCAAAAACTTCTTTTGAGGTCGTTGAGGCTCTTGGGCAACTAAAACTATGTCTATCAACTGCGTACGCACTACATTGATAACCGCATACGCGTTTTTAGATCATAAAATGTTGACAAGCCCAACGATATTCTTTGTTCCCATTCTGGAGAGAGAGAGAGAGAGAGAGAGAGAGAGAGAGAGAGAGAGAGAGAGAGAGAGAGAGAGAGAGAGAGAGAGAGAGAGAGAGAGCATTTGGGAAGGGAGAGTTGGAGGGAGGGAGGGAGAGAAGAGGGAGAGAGGGAAGGAGGGAGAGGGGGAGAGAGAGAGGGGGAGAGATTGAGGGAGAGAGAGAGAGAGAGAGAGAGAGAGAGAGAGAGAGAGAGAGAGAGAGAGAGAGAGAGAGAGAGAGAGAGGGAGAGGACAAGAGGGAGAGGAGAGTGGAGAGGGAGAGAGAGGGAGAGAGGGAGAGAACACGGGGGGAAGGGAAAGGTAGAGGGAGGGAGAGAGGGAGAGAAGAGGGGGGAGGGAAGGTAGAGAGAGGGAGAGAGGGAAGGAGGGGAAGAGAGAGGGAAGGAGAGAGAGAGAGAGAGAGAGAGAGAGAGAGAGAGAGAGAGAGAGAGAAGGAGAGAAGGAGAGGGGAGAGGGAGGGAGAAGGAGAGGGGAGAGGGAGGGAGAGAACATGGGGGGAAGGGAGAGGTAGAAGGAGGGAGGGAGGGAGAGAGGGAGAGAAGAGGGGGGAGGGAAGGTTGAGAGAGGGAGAGAGGGAAGGAGGGAGAGGGAGAGAGAGAGGGGGGAGGGAAGGTAGAGAGAGGGAGAGAGAGGGAGAGAGAGAGGGGTCTTAAGGGGTCATATGGTGGGCTAATAAAATGATATATTAAATTTAAAGTTATGGATAGAACATCATACAATGAGACTCCAAGTGAACAAACAACGAGGCTTCACTAAAAAGCAAGTGTAAGAGCTTGACCTAACCCTAAAAGTACTGCCTAAGTTCTAAAACATACGATACTATTAAATTTGCAAGGTTATAAGACTGAGATCAATTGTGACTATAGGAATTACACACTTGATTTCTTTCATGGGTATGTATCGTTCCAAGTTGTTTGACAAGTGATGATCATCATATACTACCACTACCATGCATAAAACAAACTTTAATTTCTTTAGGTGATAGGCGTTGTGTAACAACATGGGAACTCTCGCATACCCACCACTATCATTCTACAGGACAACATTTGTGTTACTCTCCCTCTTTCTCTTCCTACCTGTTGTTTTCTTCTTAAAAACATATTTCAGGTGGAAAGAGAGGGAGAGAGAGGGAGAGAGAGAGATGGGGGAGGGAAGGTAGAGAGAGGGAGAGAGGTAGAGGGAGGGAGAGGGAGAGAGAAGAGGGGGTGGGAGAGAAGAAGGGGTATGGAGAGAGAGAGAGAGAAAGGGAGAGGGAGAGAGTAGGGGGAGGGAAAGAGGAGGGGTCTTAAGGGGTCACAGGATACCATATGACCTCTTAGGAAACAATACAACCTCTAATGACACCTAAGGGGTCATATAGTGGGCTAATAAAATGATATATTAAATTTAAAGTTATGAATAGAACATCATACAACGAGACTCCAAGCGAACAAACAACGAGGCTTCACTAAAAAGAAAGTGTAAGAGCTTGACCTAACCCTAAGAGTACTGCCTAAGTTCTAAAACATATGATGCTATTAAATTTGCAAGGTTATAAGACTGATCTCGATTGTGACTATGGGAATTACACACTTGATTTCTTTCATGGGTATGTATCGTTCCTTGAGCTGTTTGACAAGTGATGATCATCATATACTACCACTGTCATGCATAAAACAAACTTTAATTTCTTTAGGTGACAGGCATTGTGTAACAACATGGGAACTCTCGCATACCCACCACTATCATTCTATAGGATATCATCTGTGTTACTCTCCCTCTTTCTCTTCCTACCTGTTGTTTTCTTTTGAAAAACATATTGCAGGTACTCTGACTCATTATGTTGCTTTGTTGACACTATTTTCCACATCTGCTTTGCTCATTAAAAACACATTTGAGAAGAATATTGCTACAGGTTTCCTTGTTTGTCATGGTATTACACCTGTGGTTCAATTTCAAACCCTATTCCTCCTATTCAATATACACACAAAAATCCATCAGTCAATTTTTTTAAGAGAGGATACATGATAAAAATCAAAGAGGAAGTTGCAGATAAGAAATAAATTCACTTACTTCTATAGAAGTGCAGACACAGTTGCAGTGGGGTATGGAGGGAGAGAAGAAGAGAAAGAGGGATGGGGTATGGAGAGAGAGAGAGAGAGAGAGAGAGAGACGATACACTTACATGTGTATATATATGTTTAATATATTAAATGTATATAAACATATTATATATACAATGTCATATTATACACATATTATATATTACATATATTATATGTATATACACATATTATACATAGAATATCATATTATGGAATAGCGCATACACACTGTTTATAGTAAAGATAGCGCGTATGCGCTGTTTAAAGGGAAACAAGTGCGTACATGCTTGTTTCACTATACATACCCCGTACTCGCTTTTTAAACCATAAGTACCCTGTACACGCTTTTGACTGTTTAGGCTTGGAAATAGGCATGGATGACAAAGCTACTTGGAAGTTTGATTTCCCTCCATTTCTCTCATTTTTGACGTGTTTTATTTTATCAACTTGGTTTATCGACTTTGTCATCATTAGGTTTACACTTCATAAAGTGAGTATTTCTAAAATTGCCACCATATTTTCACCCCTCTTCTGAGCTTTCTAACCATATAATTTGTTTTCAATTTGAACAACAACAATATATTATTATTGAATTTCTTTTACTAGTGTCTCCATAGTTCTCACAGACATAGGTGCACCATTTTTTTAATAAATTTTGATATACGTATCCAAATTAAAAAAAATGTATATATTATTGTAGTGCACTTTATTCTTTACAATTTTAAAAAAAACATTGTATTTTCGATTTGTTTAGTGCAACTTATGCTTCGCCCATGAACAGGTACCGAATTTTCAGGATGTGCTCGATTGGAAAAATCATAAAAAAAAAATATTCAACAAAAAATTACAAAAAAATACACATCTTCTAGTTCTCACTCTTAGCTATCTTTCTGTCAAAGGATTTGTCAAAATACTAAATCTAACTATGACTTTTTTGATGTGCACGTCAGACACTATGTCATGTTTTTAAGAAAAAAACAGGGTCAGTTTTTCGTGCGTGAAGGATTTGACCCCCTTAATCTTATCCAAGTTTGAAAAAGTTTAGTAGTTTGGAAACTAGATTCAGAGTACTACAATATTTGTTGTTTGATTATCTTCATATCTTGAGTGGATGACTTTCACATTTTGCCTCTAAATTCAGGTTCACCTGATTTCAGAAAAAAAAAAAAAAAAAAAAAGTGTCCACTTATACCCCCCTTTTTTACCACCATCTTTGTGCACTTACCCTAAGGAAATATGAAAGCCTAAGTAGGGAATAAGGATATATATATTGAGAAATTTGTATCTTTCATTTTACATGAAAATTGAAAATTGTATTTAACTGTTGATATCTATGGTTGTTTTATCAACTTATTGATATTTCCTTATATTGTGTATGAAATAGACTTCTTAATTGACCTATGTGTTTATTTATGAATAAAGAGTAGATTATGTCTTATAGATTAATTTACGTCTTTACAATGGGTGAAAATATGGTGTCAATTTTTTTTTATTATATTGCATATAAGGGAAGAAAGACTATTACAAAAACCATTTACGAAGTTTCAACCTAGACAGCAGGTCCCACCTTTACATGTTTAACAGTTTAATAAAAAAGTACAGACAGAGATGAAAAAATTTATACATATAATACGTTAGTTCTTGATTGAGAACAAAAAAGCCATTATCCGTCCATGTAGTAGATTAGTTATCTTTGCAGTATTTGTTCCTGTGGAGCATCCATCCATGTGGTCCAACCCCTGGGGCCCTCCATCCACATGGCTTGTTTTCCGTCAAGGAGTTCTATGAGCATCTGAATCTGGTCTTGGATAGGATCTCTCGCTCTATTCACCTCTGCTCACAGGGTCTCCAGAGCCAGGTCCACCTCTTTCTTCCCTTTGAGTGTCCTCTTCCATTTATAACCGTTCTCCAGCTAATGAAGGAACATCTTTGCATTTCCATCCTTTATGAATCTGAAGAACTTGTTCTTTTCTATATTCATCATTACTGATACCTGCAAGAAAATACGATGAAGGGTGAGTCCACGAAAAGACTCAGTAAGGACCCTACTTGATCCCTAAAATTTATCCTCATTTCTTAATTTCCAAATGTGCCATAAAATCTCAGAGGTAAGAACATACCAGAAAAGGTTAGTATCCTTTTTTAGATCTTTAATATATCCGACTATAACATCAAGAACAATAAATTGACCAGGAAATTGAATACCAAATAATAACCAGATTTCTTTAGCTATGCTACAATAAATAAAAAAATGTTTAACTAAATCAGGGACCCTGCAAATATTACAAGTATCATTGCTATTATGCTCTTTTCTAATTGGTAACCTATTTAAAATCAACAACCATTTGAAACACTTCTCTTTAGGAGCAACAGGGCTACTCCAAAGCCTAATGAACACTTTCTGCCATTGTTCAACTGAGAACTCTGCAGACCACATCTTGTTAGCATAAGAAATTATTGCTTCATCATAAGTTAAGGTCTTATAAATAACACTAGCTTTAACATTAAGAACTGAGATGGAATTATTCCACGAGAGGTCCTTGTAAAATTCTATATTATTATTGCATTTCTTGGGCAGGAGATTTTCACAGGTTTTCTGTAACATACTATAAGTGCGTTTTTGTGAACTCGGGAGATTAAACTTAGCTTTAAGGGTATCCTAGTCTAGTAGCCTATCATCCTTAATAATATCTTTAAAACAGCAAACGCCTTTTGCCGCCCATGCTTTAGTAGAACACCCCTGAGTAAGGCCCAAGGGTTTTTTTGAGTGCAAAAGGTTCCACCAAATGGATCTAGTCCCATGGATAAACTCATTGTTGCTGACTCTAAAGTTGCTAATGAATGGCTTAACACTATTCTGGGCCTTCTAGATAGATTTGAAGACATTGGACCCTTGAACTGAAACCTCGAAGTCCCCAACCACAAGGTCACAGAAAGGGAGGGATTTCCACATTTTGGCCTTCTTTGGTACGACCTTTAGTATATTATTCCTAACCAGCACTTTCCACGGTTCATTCCCATCAAGAGCCTGAAAGATCCACTTTGCTGCAAGAGCAATCCTTTGGATTCTCAAATCCTTAAGTCCTAGCCCTCCCAGGCTCTTGTCCTTATGGCACCATTCCCACTTAATAGAGTGGATCTTCTTTTTACCTTACATGAGTATGACAAAGTCCTAGCCCTCCCAGGATCTTGTCCTTATGGCAATTTTAGAAATACCCACTTGATGAAGTGTAAACTTGATGATGACAAAGTCGAGAAACCAAGTTGATAAAATAAAACATGTCGAAAAGGAGGGAAAGGGAAGTAAATCAAACCTCCAACCCGTATCTTTGTCATCCAGGCCTATTTCCAAGTCTAAGCAGTCAAAAGCGTGTACGGGGTACCTATGGTGTAAGAAGCGTGTGCGCTCTATCTTTACTATAAACAGCACGTATGTGCTACTTTTGTTTAAAATTTGGGAGTGTGTATAATATGATATTATATATATAATATGTCTATATATATAATATATATATATATAATAATATATAATATATAATATATTAAGTATATATATACACACATATGTGTGTATGTATGTGTATTGCCTCCCTCCCCCCCTCTCAAGCGCGCACAGGGTGCCTCTCTCTCTCTCCATACCCCCTCTCTCTGTCGCTCTCTCTCTCTTCCTCCATACCCCATCCCTCTCTCTATTCTTCTCTCCTTCCCTCCCTCCCTCTCTCCCCCCCTCTCTCTCCCTATCCCTCCCTCTCTCTCCCTCCCTCTACCTCTCTCCCCTTCTCCCCTTCTCCCTTCCTCCATACCCCATCTCTCTCTCTCTCTCTCTCTCTCTCTCTCTCTCTCTCTCTCTCTAAACCTCTCCCTCTCCCTCCCTCTCTCCCTTTCTCCCTTCCTCCATACCCTCTCTCTCTCTCTCTCTCTCTCTCTCTCTCTCTCTCTCTCTCTCTCTCTCTCTCTCTCTCTCTCTCTCTCTCTCTCTCTCTCTCCCCTATCCTTCCTCTCCCTCCCTCTACCTCTCTCTCTCTCCCTCTCTCCCCTTTTCCCTCTCTCTCTCCCTCTCTCCCTCCCTTTTCATTCACATTTTATTTACTACAAATAGCGCATACGAGGTACTGAGCCTATTAGTTCACTGCCTTGCCATAACATTTTGAAGGTGTAGAAGTGCATATGCACTAATTATGAGTTCTAAGTGCGTACAGGGTGAAAAAAGAATATCGTTGGGCTTGCCAACATTTTAGGGACTAACAATGTGCTTTTAGGGACTAACAATGCACATGCGGTTATTAATATACCACGTACGTGGTACTTAGACATAGTTTTATTTTCCCACAAGCCTCAACGGCCTCAAAAGAAGTTTTTAAGGTCATTGAAAGCTCCACTGCAACTGTGTCTGCACTTCTATCACTGTTTTATACATAGAAGTGAATTTTTTGTTTTTTGCGTGATTTCAAATGATTGAATTGTTGTTCTTATTAGTTTTGTCAATATTATTGTGATTGTTTAATAGTTTTGATTCAAAAAAATAATGATAAGATGCATATTTATGGTTATTTGTTTGTTTATGAACTTTTGTTTACATATATATGTAATTTGATTCTATTTAGAACAACCGATATCAACCACGAGAAAGAACAAGCGAGGAACGATGGAACAACGAGAGGCTGAAACATAAAGACAAAGGCAGTGTATGAAGAAATTATGTGACATAAGAACAATGGGAGAAGAAGGTATGCCATCCTCAACATCTCAATTTGATTTACCAAACGAACATAATGCACCTCATGCAATTGAAGTAGAGACATTTGATTTATCGTATGAACCTAATGCAATTGAAGAAGATACCACATCGTATAATCAATTAAATGATGAACATACACCTGCTCTATTTGATGAATTAAATGTACACAATGCACTGATGTTAACACTTCCTAGAATCATTCGTATGAGACCAAAGTATCTAATTAACATTGATGATAATATATTGAAGCCAATGCCCAATAAAATAAATGAACAAACTTGTAGGAGAATGTTTAAAAGAAATTGGCAAAACTATTTTGAAAACTTAAATCAAACTGCAAGATGTCAATTAATTGCTCAAATGATTAAAAATTTAACTTTTAGAAAGACAATGAAAATTCTAGGCCTAAGATCATCTGAAAATAAATCGAAAGAACTATTGTGAGAAATCTATTTGATGCATATCAAGCTATTGGTTCAAAATCACGTACTAAAGATTCTAATGCTACTCGATGTGTCATTACATCAACCATAATGAGCAAGAAAATTAAAAAAAAGATCATTTGATAAGCAAAACAAGTAAGTCATTACACGTTAGTAGAACAACATTAAGTAAAGCATTACAGAGGCGAGAACAAACAAAGGAACCTAACAATAATTCTCTTTGGGCATTCTCGGGTAGAATACCACACAAAGACAAGGCTGTTGTTGATGCATTAAGAACATTAATTGAAATTTTTTGGCATGACAACACAAGAGTTTCACCCAACAAAAGAGATGTTGTTAGAAGGCAAATCGGGTCTACAAATTGTGAGCCACATGCCAAACACTTTTTGGATATGACTCTTGTCTTTACGCTTGAAACTGGTTTGAAAGATCTATATCATGCCTACTCTAAATGGATCTACGTCTTCTTTGATTGCTCAAAAATCTATCACCGATCTCTTATCCTTCTTCTAACTCTGTTCTAAAACAGTTCTCTCTCTCTTTCTCTCTGCAATACTATCTTAAAATCTTTCTATCTGCTCTGCTACTTTCTATCTCTTTTCTTCCTCTCTCTCTGTGTCTCCATCTATCTATCCTATGTCTCTATTTATTCTAAATTCCCCTATGATATCTCCTAAATTTGAGGCTCGGTTAGGGTTATTAAATTGAAGTCTTCATTGTGCTATCAGTTTATCTTTATCTCCAGTCTACACGTTTTTGAGAGATGACAATTTTCATTACATCTTCTACAGTTTGGAGTAGATGAGTCGACCATGCATCGAGGAGTTTGTAGCTTCCTAATGTCTACATTTCAAACTCTATGGCACCACGTGCCTGCAAATTCTTCCCTCCCGCGGTTACAAACCAAAGGTCGTGGCTGATCGCTTGCTTGGTGGGGAGGTCAACAACGTTAAATCCTACTACAAACACTTAAGTGTTTATTATGAGCATGATAACATTGCAGATCTTCCTACCTCTCAGGTTATGTGCCCTTGTCCACATGTCTATCGGTCCTTTGGCCATCATCTACCATTCTCTGCAGTCGTGGAGTGCTTAAGTCGACCACCTCCTACCGTGGATCATGGAAGAGTTCAAGTTAACTGTTGACTTCTGCTACATCGAGGATTAGGGTTGTGTGCCAAGTCGCCTACCGTGGGTTGACCTTTTTACACGACTCAACAATCACTTGTTCATCAACTTCTTTAACAGTTGATTTCCTTATTCAAACCACCACCTTTTTGCTTTTTAATGCATAATACATGTTTAATAAAAACAATATTATATTTAATAATATATATATATATATATATATATATATATATATATATATATATATATATATATATATATATATATATATATATATATATATATATATATTTCTTTCAATTTTTTTTAGATGTTAAATAAAAAAAGAAAACCTAGTTAAAACAATAGGATTAAAAGGTTTTAAAATAAATATGATATATATAAATAGTCCTAAATCATATACAAACATATTTAAAAACATAATATTTCAAATTGAAAAGATTATCTTAATCACTTTAAAATAAGACATAAATTATAAAACAATTATCGAAATTTCATGTAGACGTATTCCATATAATTCTAAACACGTCAATCATAAATAAAATTACATTTTCTCATACAAAGGCCATTAAATAATACTTTATAAGGAATGTTGAATCGTTAAATCACTAACTCTTTTCCAAAATATTTAACTTATAAATAATCATCAAATTTATACAATTACCTAATCGACGAGACCATAATACTTATTTCTCAATGAACAAAATAATCAACTTCATACCATTGAAATCATGTCGACATAAAGTTTGCATTCCAAATCAGAAATAATAAAAATGTTAACTCGCCAATTAATTAACCCTAATTTTCAACTATTGAACATTTTCAAATATGAAATCAATATAACGACTGATTTTTACTCAAATTATTTAAATTTAAAATAAGCATCGACGAGGTCACAATTCAATCAATGATGCCTTGATAAAGTCATATTTGCACAAAAAATTTCCTATTGTAGTGTGTGAGATTACCCTAGTCTACCGAAGTCATTAGTTAAAAACAACTCTACCTGAGTCATGTTCTCACCTTCAACTTCGTTCACTTGTCCCTGCATCACTTGCACTCAATGATTCATCAACATTGACGATCCCCAATTAAGATAATACTAGTTATTGAATTACATATAAATTGCATGAATAAAATGCATACATCATTTCCTTACAACTAAATTATCATAAAAATGAATGCTCAGATCTGTTTCAATTTCAATGCATAAATAAAAACCTACATTACATCTCTTAAATACACATTATCATGAATACGGTTCATGACACCCATCTTCTGAGCTTTCTATGTTGAACACAAAATACCACTGAGGGGGGGGGGGATTAGTGGTTTCTAAGCCGCCTTCTTTTTCTGATCTAACTTCAAAATATCAGTTATTCACTTAACCACTAAATAGTCATACCGGTAATACGAGAAAGAAATCCAAAAAGATCGTTCACACACAAGTAACTCACAACACCAGATTTACAAGGAAAACCCAATATGGAAAAAACCTTGGTGAGAAAAGTTGTTGGAGACTACTGCTCCAATCTAGCCTCATAGGTAAAACATTGATTTACAAAGATTTTGGGTATCAACCCAAGGAGCACCAACCCCTACACCAAGCTTCAACTTGGAAATGTATATTGAAATACTATTTGAATATAGTTAAGGCTTCTTGTTGCAAATGAATTCTGCAACTCTTTGATCAAATAACTCTCTGTCGGTTAACAGTCTTTTCTCCTCCACTGAATCTCACACTGCCAGTTGTGAGATTACTGTCTCTACTTCTCGACCACTATTATCTTTCTCTCCCTCTCACACACAGTCTCTCAACACACTGTGTCACACTAGGACTTTGCCTACTCTGCCACACCTTGCCGGTTAGGCTCAATTGCAAGACCACGGTTCTGCCAGTAGAATCCTCTCACTGGTATGCTTGCTCACGCACACTGCAACTTTCTTATAATTATTTCTAAGGCTCACAATCCTTTTCCTTGCTTACTCTCTCTACACTTCTCCTCCTTCACAACATCAACCTCTTCTGTCTTGAGCTCTCATTTCTTATACTGTGATTTCCCGCTAGAACGCAATTCAAAAACTTGAGCAGTCGGGGTTTCCTCTTTTCGATACAATCTTCATGAGATCCAATCACCCCTTATCTCGAATCGATCACCTGTCTTTTAAGGATGCACCTACACACAATTTCCATTATCCAATGCATATTTTCTTGAATTGGCAATCTCGAATCAAATCTTTTGTCATGAAATCAGTCGACACATAAAGTGCTTCAGAAGTCTCCTTTTCAAGGACTTCCTAAATTGGATTTCCTTTGCATAGATTCAGGCGCCAACTACTCTCTGATCTTCCTCTGTCATTCCTTCTTCCTCGAGCTGCAATCAGTCAGATACAATCTCATGATTTGTGGCTCCTTCATTAATGGTGATTATTTGTTTCATCAACCCTGTCGATGAGGCTTCACCAACCACAACACATTTGCCACCTCTGCTCCACATGGCATCACAACGATCAAGACATGGCCCACCAACCATAATTGATCCGACAAACATATACCGGTACATCCCTTTTCCAGTAGAGATTTCTTCTTCTGTTAACCGGTAGAGAACACTATATCGGCATCAAATTTTCACCTTAGTTGTTTGTGACAACATCCACATTCTGCCTCTTCATCATAAACAAGTAGCCAACCTTTAGACCGGTTTGTACTTTATCGGTAGGCCCTCATTCTTTATGCTCGCCCTTATGTGAATATCCATCATGCCGGTTGACATCAATGACAACTTAGTGCCAAAATGCCAACATTCTAACCATATAATTTTTTAAAAATTTGAACAACAATAACATTATTATTGAATTTCTTTTACCAGTGTCTCCATAGTTCTCGCAGACATACGTGTACAATTTTTTAATAACTTTTGATTTACTTAACCAAATTTAAAAATCTATATATTACTGTAGTGCACTTGATTATTTACAATTAAAAAAAATAAATTGTATTTTTGATTTTTTTAGTGCAAGTTATGCTTCGCGCACAAACAGGTACCTAATTTTCAAGATGTGCTCGATTGGAAAAATCATAAAAAGAAAAATAATCAACAAAAAATTTACAAAAATACACATCTTCCAGTACTCACTCTTAACTATCTTTCTACTAAAGGATTTGTCAAAATACTAAATCTAGCTATGACTTTTTTGATGCGCATGTCAGACACTATATTATGTTTTTCAGAAAAAAAATTAGGGTCTGTTTTTTGTGCGTGAAGGATTTTACCCCCTTAATCTTATTCAATTTTGAAAAAGTTTAGTAGTTTGGAAACTCGATTCAGAGTAATACAATATTTGTTCTTTGATTATCTTCATATCTTGAGTGGATGACTTTCAAATTTTGCCTCCAAGTTCAGGTTCACCTGATTTCAGAAAAAAAGTGTCCACTTATACCCCCCTTTTTGACCACCATCTTTGTGCACTTACCCTGGCAAGAGTCATGAGCGGAAAGGTGGAAGAGTTTAGTGGGGAGAGAAACAAACTCAAATTTATTTAATTATGACAATTGAATTAAGGAATTAAAATAATTAGAAATAATTATTTAATCATAGAGAAATAATTAGTTAGGGTAATTGATTAAGAAAGATTAAGTAATTTGGATAATTATTTAATTATAAAAGAATATTTAGATTAAAAAATTAAAATTATATAATAAAAGACTATAAGAAATTATAATTAAATACTTCAAATTATTTAATTATAGGCAAAAATAATTAGCCTAATTAAATAATAATTGTGACAAAAAAATTTAGTAAAATGTCGTTATGCAAGAATTGTAAGGACCCGCTAGTCCTAACCTTAATTAAACTATCATAATCAAATCCTAATTAAAGTTTACTATACATTTATTCAAATGAATACAAATAAACATTAACATAACTACAAGATTTAACATTCGTACATAAGGAATGAAATTATTCTAAAGTAATAATGTGAAATACTATATCAAATTGATAAATAATGCAACTTACAATTAGTGTGCATATGAAAAAGATAAATCTATCAATCTTAAATCAATATCATCAAACCATCCTTCCTAAGCATTAAGCATTCATAAAGGAAATAAAAGAAAACTCATCAAGAAAATACATGTGTAATGATTCATGCATATGATTAAAGTAACTTACAAAACTTAAATAAGCATATCCTAAGAATTCATTAGTGTTTCCTTACATTTTGTTAGTTACATTTTACATGGCAACTTCTTGTCACATTTACATCATTAGACGTCATAAGTCAATTACATAACTTAGCCTACAAACATGAGACCTCATTGGTCTATTACAATGAAACAATAATAAAATATATATTGTAGTTTACAATGCCACAATTATGAATCTCTATTTCTAGATGTAAGATCTCCATTGCCATCAGACTCACCTCCATCTGCAACTGGAAGATGGACATATGACCCAGGCATTTATCCGCCCAACCAAACAAAGCTTAAATGCTTCTTAATGCCCATGATAAGCTCATGTCCCTCACAACGGAGTTTCCTAGCAAACCAAAATCAACTGTCAGGAATGAAACCTATGCGTGCATGTAGTATCTAACAACCAAATTGTCGAACCTAGCTACATGTGTTATGACAAGGAGTGAATTAATTAAGTTTTTGGTCAATTTTAACCCTTTTGGGGTAGGTTAAAAGAAAATCACTCTTCCCTAGTTTATCCCAAAATCAAGCACATCTTTCCAAAATACATCCATCATAGATCGTAAAATGAGACAAGATTCTCCTTGTCGGATGAACTCGATTATTATTAATATTCCAAAATTTATTTCTTATTTCTTACCCAATTATGAATTTAACATCCAGAATTTAATTAAGTGAATAATAAGATAACCCAATACAATTTCAATCTCGGATTCCACTCTAAATGCAATTTCTAGGGAAAAAGTCAGCGTTAAAACCAAAACCAATAAATATTTGACCCAAGAAGTAAGTTGTAGAAATAAATGACAAAGATAAGTAAGGTAAATAATAAGTATAATAAATGATGTGAGCCCCAAAATATCAGTTTTACCAGCCAGGATTAGATATGTGTTCGACTATGCCCAACCCAAATCAATATTATCACAACAATAAACAAAAAGGAAATCCACTTGCAGCTTAGAAAGAAAATATTAATCTATGCATTAAATTAGACCAAGGCGATGTATATAAAATTCAAACTCAAATAACTATGATAGAGCGAAATGATGGGTTTTACTCCTTGCCACAAAGGAGTCGATTTGGTTGTCTATACCAAAACAAGTCAAATGTCAGCCCTGTCAATTTGGCTAAATTTTGCATGAGAAAGTCATTGCCATCCATATCGATTGGGTTAAGCCTGCACAATCAAGTCAAATCCGGCCATATCAATCTGGAAGGGAGTCAAACCAATGCAAGTTAAATGGAATGAGAAAGATTTGCAGGGGCGATTTTGCTACATAAAGTTGACTGGTTAAAAATGGAACAAAGAGCATTCGAAATTTCCAACAAGCAAGTTAATAAATTCAATGATAGCAAATATTTATAGTTTTCAAGAAAATAAAAAAAAACAATGGAAAAAAAACAACAAACAAAATGATTTACCGTACAAACGGTAGAGAGGAGAGGAGGAAGGGTGTGGTATCCCTGTAGAAGATCGATATTCCCCAAGTCACCCCTTTGCAAGCCGAACAAGCCGAGTGAGAGAGATGAAGAGGGAGGGGTGTGTGATGTGAAGAAAGCCTCTAAGTTTTTTATTTATTTTCCAAAACTAATGCCTATGCCAAGTCGATGTTTAGATCCAAAACCCAATCGAATTCAACTCATACGATGGAGAGCACTAAGAGCATCTAAGTTTTTAGATCTTTTCTTGGCTAAGAAATCGATCCATGAAGCATGGATCTAAATTGATAGAATCATGGAAAAATGGGGAGTTGAAGTGAGAAAATCTTTCCATGCACTGGAGTTGAGAATAATTTGTGAAGAGAATAGCCAGTTATGAGGAGTTCTGAAAATTTGGAGAAAATTTTAGACTCAGTCATAGGGAGTTATCTTTACGTTCCAATTTTTAACTCCTATGTTAATTTTAAAACATGCTTAAATTAAAATTTTAATAATTTTTTTTGAACATCATAAATTCAAATTTAATTAATATTATAATTTTAATTATTATGACTTTCTAATTTGATTTTAATATTTAATGTAATTAATTTTATTTAATTATTATTAATTTGTGTGTGTATAAGTTACATTCCATCAGTTATTGTCGACGAGCTAGGAGACCCCTCCTCGGTCATGTATGTTTTCGATGGTCGACCCTGCATCCACCTCACACTTGACGAAAATGTCATATCAGCATATAAAAATTTATTAACATCATCACACAATTAACAGTATATTAAAATGTCAACAATAATATCAAATATCATGATAATTAACATCACATTAAAATAATGTCGCTAATTGGTAAGTGCACAAAGACGGTGGTCAAAAAGGGGGTATAAGTGGACACTTTTTTTCTGAAATCAAGTGAACTTGAACTTAAAAGAAAAATTTGAAAGTCATCCACTCAAGATATGAAGATAATCAAAGAAAAAATATTGTAGTACTCTGAATCTAGTTTCCAAACTACTAAACTTTTTCAAAATTGGATAAGATTGAGGGGGTCAAATCCTTTGCGCACAAAAAACTGACCCTGTTTTTTTCTTCTGAAAAACATAACATAGTGTCTGACGTGTGCATCAAAAAAGTCATAGTTAGATTTAGTATTTTGGCAAATCCTTTGGCAGAAAGATAGCTAAGAGTGAGCACTAGAAGATGTGTATTTTTTTGTAATTTTTTGTTGAGTATTTTTTTTTTTATGATTTTTCCAATCGAGCACATCATGAAAATTCGGTACCTGTTCGTGCGCGAAGCATAAGTTGCACTAAACAAATCGAAAATACAATTTATTTTTTTTAAATTGTAAAGAATCAAGTGCACTACAATAATATATAAAGTTTTTTAAATTTGGATACGTATATCAAAAGTTATTCAAAAAATGGTGCACCTATGTCTGTGAGAACTATGGAGACACTAGTAAAAGAAATTCAATAATAATATGTTATTGTTGTTCAAATTGAAAACAAATTATATGGTTAGAAAGCTCAAAATATGGGTAAAAATACGGTGGAAATTTTAGAAATACCCACTTTATGAAGTGTAAACCTGATGATGACAAAGTTGATAAACCAAGTTGATAAAATAAAACATGTCAAAAATGAGAGAAATGGAGGGAAATCAAACTTCCAATCCATAGCTTTGTCATCCAGGCCTATTTCCAAGCCTAAACAGTCAAAACCGCATACGGGGTACTTATGGTTTAAAAAGCGTGTATGGGGTATGTATAGTGTAAGCAGCGCGTACGCGCTATCTTTACTATAAACAGCGCGTACGCACTATTGTATAATATGATATTCTATGTATAATATGTGTATATACATATAATATATGTAATATATAATATGTGTATAATGTGACATTGTATATATAATATGTTTATATACATATAATATATTAAAATATATATACACATTTAAGTGTATCATCTCTCCCTCTCAAACGCATACAAGGTCTCTCTCTCTCTCTCTCTCTCTCTCTCTCTCTCTCCATACTCCATCCCTCTTTCTCTTCTTCTCTCCCTCCATACCCCACTGCAACTGTGTCTGCACTTCTATAGAAGTAAGTGAATTTATTTCTTATCTGCAACTTCCTCTTTGATTTTTATCATGTATCCTCTCCTAAAAAAATTGACTGATGGATTTTTGTGTGTATATTGAATAGGAGGAATAGGGTTTGAAATTGAACCACAGGTGTATTACCGTGACAAACAAGGAAACTTGTAGCAATATTCTTCTCGAATGTGTTTTTAATGAGCAGAGCAGATGTGGAAAATAGTGTCAACAAAGCAACATGATGAGTCAGAGTACCTGCAATATGTTTTTCAAAAGAAAACAACAGGTAGGAAGAGAAAGAGGGAGAGTAACACATATGATGTCCTATAGAATGATAGTGGTGGGTATGCGAGAGTTCCCATGTTGTTACACAACGCCTGTCACCTAAAGAAATTAAAGTTTGTTTTATGCATGGCAGTGGTAGTATATGATGATCATCACTTGTCAAACAGCTTGGAACAGTACATACTCATGAAAGAAATCCAGTGTGTAATTCCTATAGTCACAATCAAGATCAGTCTTATAACCTTGCAAATTTAATAGCATCATATGTTTTAGAACTTAGGCAGTACTCTTAGGGTTAGGTCAAGCTCTTACACTTGCTTTTTAGTGAAGCCTCGTTGTTTGTTCGCTTGGAGTCTTGTTGTATGATGTTCTATTTATAACTTTAATTTTTATATATCATTTTATTAGCCCACCATATGACCCCTTAGGTGTCATCAAAGGTCGTATTGTTTCCTAAGAGGTCATATGGTATCCTGTGACCCCTTAAGACCCCTCCTCTTTCCCTCCCCCCTACTCTCCCCCTCTCCCTCTCTCTCTCTCCCTCTCCCTCCCTCTACCTCTCTCCCTCTCTCTACCTTCCCCCCCCCCTCTCTCTCTCTCTCTCTCTCTCTCTCTCTCTCTCTCTCTCTCCCTCTACCTCTCTCCCTCTCTCTACCTTCCCCCCCCCTCTCTCTCTCTCTCTCTCTCTCTCCATCTCCCTTCTTCTCTCCTACCCACTCTTCTCTCTCCTTCTCCCTCCCTCTACCTCTCTCCCTCTCTCTACCTTCCCTCCCCCATATTTCTCTCTCCCTCTCTCTCCCTCTCTCTCTACCTGCAATATGTTTTTTAGAAGAAAACAACAGGTAGGAAGAGAAAGAGGGAGAGTAACACAGATGATGTCCTATAGAATGATAGTGGTGGGTATGCGAGAGCTCCCATGTTGTTACACAACGCTTGTCACCTAAAGAAATTAAAGTTTGTTTTATGCATGGCAGTGGTAGTATATGATGATCATCACTTGTCAAACAACTTGGAACGGTACATACCCATGAAAGAAATCAAGTGTGTAATTCCTATAGTCACAATCGATCTCAGTCTTATAACCTTGCAAATTTAATAGCATCATATGTTTTAGAACTTAGGCAGAACTCTTAGGGTTAGGTTAAGCTCTTACACTTGCTTTTTAGTGAAGCCTCATTTTTTGTTCACTTGGAGTCTCGTTGTATGATGTTCTATTCATAACTTTAAATTTAATATATCATTTTATCAGCCCACCATATGACCCCTTAAGACCCCTCCTCTTTCCCTCCCCCTACTCTCCCCTCTCTCTCTCTCTCTCTCTCTCTCTCTCTCTCTCTCTCTCTCTCTCTCTCTCTCTCTCTCTCCTTCCCTCTCTCCCTCTCTCTACCTTCCCTCCCCCCTCTTCTCTCCCTCTCTCCCTCCCTCAACCTCTCCCTTCCCCCATGTTCTCTCTCTCTCTCTCTCTCTCTCTCTCTCTCTCTCTCTCTCTCTCTCTCTCTCTCTCTCTCTCTCTCTCTCTCTCCTTCCCTCTCTCCCTCTCTACCTTCCCTCCTCCCTCTTCTCTCCCTCTCTCCCTCCCTCTACCTCTCCCTTCCCCCCATGTTCTCTCCCTCTCTCTCCCTCTCCCCTCTCCTCTCCCTTTCTCCCTCTCTCTCCATCTCCCCTCTCCTCTCCCTCTCCCTCTCTCTCCCTCTCCCACCCCCCGCTCTCTCTCTCTCTCTCTCTCTCTCTCTCTCTCTCTCTCTCTCTCTCTCTCTCATAACTTTTTTAAGGCTTAGTAGCGCGTACGCGGTACTTATTACTCATAAGCACGTACGGGGTACTATTCCCATTATTCGATACCCTGGGATAATATTTTTAGGCTTAGTAGCACGTATGCGCTACTTATCAGCCCAGAATGGGAAAAAAGAATACCGTTGGGCTTGTCAATATTTTATGGTCTAACAACGCGTACGCAGTTATCAATGTAGCACGTACGCGATTTATAGATATATTTTTAGTTGCCCAAGAGCCTCAATGACCTCAAAAGAAGTTTTTGAGGTCATTGAAGGCCCCACTGGAACTATGTCTGCACTTCTATCACTGTTGTATACATAAAAGTAAGTGAATTTTTTTTTTTGTTGCATGATTTCAAATGATTGAATTGTTGTTTTTAGTAGTTTTTTGTTTTTATATGGTTTCAAATGATTGAATTGTGATTGTTTAATAGTTTGATTCCAAAAAATAGTGATAAGATGCATATTTATGGTTATTTGTTCATTTATGAACTTTTCTTTACATATATATGTAATATGATTTTATTTAGGTCAACCGATCTCAACCATGGGAAAGAACAAGTGAGGAACGATGGAACAACATGAGGCTCAAAAGGAAAGACAAAGGCAACGTATGAAGAAATTGTGTGACATAAGAACAATGGGAGAAGAAGGTATGTCAACCTCAAAATCTCAATTCGATTTACCAAACGAATATAATGCACCTAATGCAATTGAAGAAGAAAAATTTGATAATTTACCGTTTGAACCTAATGCAATTGAAGAAGAAACATTTGATAATTTACCGTTTGAACCTAATGCAATTGAAGAAGAAACATTTGATAATTTACCATTTGAACCTAATGCAATTAAAGAAGATACTACATTGAACAATCAATTAAATGATGAACATATTACACCTTCTCTACTTGATGAATTGAATGTACATAATGCACTGATGTTAACACCTCCTAGAATCATTCGTAGGAAACCAAAGTATCTAATTGACATTGATGAGAATATATTGAAGTCAATGCCTAATAAAATGAATGAATGAACTTGTAGTTGAATGGTTAAAAGAATATGGCAAAACTATTTTAAAAACTTAAATCAAACCGCAAGATGTCAATTAATTGTTCAAACGATTAAAATTTTGAATTTTAGAGAGACAATCAAAATTCTAGGCCTAAGATCATCTGAAAGTAACAGTGAAAGAACTATTGTCAGAAATCTATTTGATGCATATCAATCTATTGGTTCAAAATCACGTAGTAAAGATTCTAATGTTACTCAACGTGTCATTACATCAACCATAATGAGCAAGAAAATTAAAAAGATCATTTGATAAGCAAAACAAGTAAGTCATTAAACGTTAGTAGAACAACATTAAGTAAAGCATTAAAGAAGCGTGAACAAATAAAGGAACCTAACAATAATTCTCTTTGGGCATTCTCGGGTAGACTAACATGCAAAGACAAGGTTATTGTAGATGCACTAAAAACATTAATTGAAAATTTTTGGCATGACAACAGAAGGGTATCGCCCAACCAAAGAGATGTTTTTAGAAAATGAATTGGGTCTAAAAATCATGAGTCACATTCGAAACACTATTTGGATATGACTCAAACTAAATTTTATGAAAGATTCCTTCAAAAGTTTCCTCAAATAAAAATTTATCAAAGATTTTTTGAAATGGCAAAACCTTTTTGTATTAAGATTAATCATGTACGCACCGCGTGTTGTTGTAGGATGCATATTGAATTTTCCATGCATTATGATATTTTTCGTCATATTTGTTCTACTTTGCACACTAACGATGTTTTGCAGGAATGTAATATACAAGCACCTCCTAAGTCGGCAAGAGAATTTATTTCAAGTGTGTTATGTAATAGACATGAAGGTTGCATTTATTATAAGATGCCTTGTTTGGAAGGTTCTTGTGCTATATGTGGTGGTTTGCAACGTTTACCAAGATGCATACATTTGGAGAGCACACATGAAATTGGTACGAAACTAGTTTCTTTTGGAAAATACAAGACAATCACTTATGGAGTTAAAGATGGAAAAGATTTGAAGAGATGTGAGATAGTGAAAAATGATATATGTGTAGCTCAATTTATGAAAATGTTTCAAGAGAAACTAGTTTATGAGTACATAATGCATACACATAGAGCTCGATGGTTAGATGAGCAATTCAAGTTGTGTAAGGACACATTTCCTCTTGGCACCATTGTCTCTATTGTTGATTTCGCTGAAAATTATACACTACAACCTCAAAATGAAGTGCAATCCATGTATTATCACTCTACACAAGTTTCTATTTTTGTACACATAACATTCATGCATATAGATGATAGCACAGAGGAGGATAGAAAGGTTGTAAGAGAGTATCACTTCTACATAAGTGATGATCGTACTCATTCATCGGAGTTTGTACAAGGATGCTTTAAAGTTTTCTATGATAGTTGAAGGGAAAGGAACATATGATACAAGGGACACTTAATATGGTTAGATAATTGCACCACACAATTCAAGAATGCAAGGATGTTTTATTGGCTGATAAGGATGCATGTGACAAGCGGTGTACAACTTTTTTGGAATTTCACTAAGGCTGGACATGGTAAGGGAGAGCACGATGGTGCAGGAGCATGTGTGAAAAGAGCCCTAGCCAGGGAAGAATTGAAGTATGAAGGTGGTGCTAAGTTTGTAGATGTAGAAACAATTGTGCGATGGTGTAAGTCTACAATGGGTCCAGGTAATCCAGGTACGTCATTAGTTCGTAGATATTTTTGGTTGATTACTGAATCTAACATTGAAAACTATCTAGATTGTTGTATAGTTGCAGGATCGAGTGACATGCACTCATTTATGAGTTCAAATTCAATTTCACTGGTAATTTTTACGAGACAGATGGTATGTTTTTGCTCTTCATGCATGTATTGTTTGTGGGAAGAATGTGAATCAGAAGAGTGGGTTGACAAATGGCCTTGTAGACTGTTGGTTCCCATTGATTCATATCAAATTCCCAAAGCACTACAATTGAGCCGGATGGAGACATTAGTAGATTTTGACCATGTATCCGACCTAGTGGATTTAGGTGATTTTTTGAGTTAATTTTTTTGCAAGTATTCTTTTTAGTTCATTTTGTTGTACATCATACTTTATTTTTGGTATTAATTAACACTTTATAAAATGCAGGTCATGTGTATGGAGTTGTTGCAGAAGAGAACAATGAAGAAGGAAGAGATTACTATTTGTGTCATTGTGTTGAGCCTAAAAGAAAATTGACAACCACAATCATTGACGGAGAGGGTATTGAGTACCCAATAGGGTCTGTTGTCATGACAGGAACATGGCTTCGAAGATACCCTATCAAGAATTATAATGTTTGGTTGTTCGAGGACTTTGAAACACACAGACATATTCTTCATTTTTCTAACCTTGTTGTTCCAACAAATATTCATTTGATGAAGTATCGTGGTAGACCTCATAACAAGATTTTATGGAAAGTTCGTGAATCTGACCATGAGGCAATACTTGACACAATACAGGTTAGAGCCGATCCTGAAGGCTCACTTGATTGATTCTACACTTCAGAGTAGAATGATTTTGAGAATTTTGTATAAATCATCGACGAATTGTTCTATATTCGTCTTTTGTATATATAAATGCCCATGAGCTGATTTTTACATGTTTAGGGGCATAATTTTGTATATTTAAGTGGCAATGAGCTGATTTGTACATAAGTACATGCCAAATTTTGTATATTAAAATGGCAATGAGCTAAATCGCACATATTGTAATGCCAAATTTTGTATAAAACCCCATGAGATGATTTGTATATTAAAATGGCGATGAGCTGAATTGCATATATTGTAATGCCAAATTTTGTATAAAAGCCCATGAGATTATTTGTAAGACAATTTTTTGTATAATCAAATAGCCAAGAGCTGATTTGACCATATTTAGAGGCAAATTTTTGAATAATATGTGACAATGTTGATAGTTCAGATCCAATAGCCAACAAGATGAGAGGGGGGGGGGTGAATCATACAAACTTAATCTTCCATAAAAACATTAGATTCAACCTCGGTAATATATACTTCAGTAATATAACCAAAACTGCTAAACATGCAAACTCAAAAGCATATAAACGTCATAAACCTAATAACACCAGATTTAACGTGGAAACCCAAATAGGAAAAAACCACTATGGGATTCAGACCCACTAAGAAATATACTCTTCTAGAGTATGCTTGGTTAAAAGCAAATCTTGTTAAAGATTACAAACACATTGCTAGATGTGACCCGGTTAAGGGATTTCCCTCATATCTGTTAGGATCTTCACCTTGTTAGAAGTGACCTTGTTAAAGGATTTCAAACACTCAATCAGAATGTCACCTTGCTAGAGGGTTTTATAAATAAGACTGTTAAGTCCACTCGGTTAAGAGATTTTCTGTTACTTTCACAAAATAACAGTAATAATAATCTATCTGCAACTTCACATCTAAAATGCTAAAGCAGATTCTTATTTGCTCAATACAATCTAGACATAGAACTAATCTTGTCCATCTGCTGGGCTTCTACACTCTGTTATTCAAACAGGTCTTCAAGCTTCTGTGCTCGGTAATCACTATGTAGCATCCCTGTGCATACATTTGCTCGCATACATTGTTTATCAATAGTTCCCTATTTATAAACAATTCGCCAACCGCTTAATCTCCTTGATCACATTTCCCATGATCAATCATAGCCATCAGATCTTCAAACTTTGACCAGGTTCAATGTATCCTTCGATCTGAAAATGTTTTACCCTACCTTGGAACTTGTGCTAGGGTATTGCGGTTCAATCTAAGTTGTAGATCTTCATGTCGATTTTCCTTTGCCATAGATTCATTAACAAACTTCATGCACGACATACCAATCATTTAATCAGTTCCAGCTCATCAGCTTCCTTCATTAAATAACGCATATAACCATTTAATGTATTCTGTTACAGCTCGGTTACAACTCGGTAACAACTTGGTAAATACTAAACTTCACTTGGTAGACATTCTGCCTTCATTAAACAATAGCGATAACCTTAGGGTTTACCAACTAGGTTCCTTAGGGTTTACCGACTAGGTTCTTTGCTCGATAACATAGTATAGTATTAACCTTACAATTTACAACATATGTATGATGTTAAAACAATCTAAACATCGCGATCTCACCATTGTTTGAATCAATAATAGTTTCCCATTGAATACCTTATTCATCCCCTTATTCATCATATTCTTTCTGTGTCTTTTACCGACATCTTTATACTGTTCAAATCATACTTCTCAAGATATGGCAACATCATACTGAATTAGAAAATCAATTTCTTGACATCAATGACAAAATAATAATATCAAGATAGTAAACATCCTTAATCAGTTATTTCCATAATCATCAACAACCTTCTCAATATCCTTATTGAAATGCCAACAATCTCCCATTGTCTGTTATAATGCCAAATGCCAACAAATGTTTTGTGACTATTTTGTGTGTCAATGTTTTGTGACTATGTTTTGAGTATATGTGATGTGTCCCTGGTCAATCATGAGCATTCTTGATTCTTGTATAATCCTAGATAATTTTTTGAGTCATTATCAGGTCATAGGGGTGATAGATTGAGACTAGATACAATTTGAGCAAACATTGTCATTGTTATCAAAAAAATTGTCAAAAAAGTTGTCAAGCAACTTCTAAATTGCGTCGGTAGGGTATGACTCTCAATGTTCTGGTGCTTTGGGATGCATGAGATGGCCATGCTTAGCGTAAACCTACCCACCTAGACATGCTTGCAATGACGGTTTGTGCACACGAGGAACATAATCAATTCTAGCCAATCTTGCAACTTTTCCTTGCAAGTTGTAGTCACACAAATCTGTCCATTTTAATTAAATGAATATTTCGTATTTATTTGATTAAAAATCCACTAGCCATCAGTTAATTAAATTAATATTTAATTAATTCATCCCCAAACATTCTTCTATTAATTAAATAAATTATTCAATTTATTTTAATTAATTCATTAAATCCAATTCCAATCAATTAAATAAATAAAATCTATTTATTTAATTAAATCCCCCTATTCCTCTTTTAAATAAATTAAATAAAACATTTATTTAAATCATTATCCCCACCCCACTTGCATTTTCCTACAAATGCAACTTGCACACATTTATTGAAATAAATGAATTTTTATTTTAATAAAATCCTATTTTCCCTCACCCACCAAATCCACTTGCAAAAATCTAATCCCCTTCTAGATTCTTCTAACCCCTTCCTAATTAGCCTAATCCATCCCCTAAATATTGTCACATTCCTAAGCAAAATGGAGTCACTTCTCAAATGGCCCAAAGTCTTGGATAACCATTGAAGGTTTTCAACCTTCAACCACCAAAAACACCAAAGTCTTTGAAAACCATTAAAGGCTTCCAACTTTCAACCACTTAATCCACAAAGTCTCCAATAACCATTAATGGTTAACCCAAACCCTCCCACATGGTTAAAACATTTGTTTTGACTCAACCTCTATCCAACCCAAGGGTCTCATCAAGCATTTAATGCTTTGACCATGATTATCTCTTAATCATTTGCACAAAGGTTTATCCTTGGATTAACTCCTAATCCAGTGGGTAATCCTAATTTAGGCTTGACTCTTAGCCTTTAGATAACCATGAGGTCTTCTCAGGCCTTTAATGCCTCCAACCTCTTCTCTCAACCCAATCCTGTGTTGACACTTGTCACTATTTTATTGGTGCAAATTGTGCACATGGATCCCCAACTTTCAAGCTTGACCCTTGATTAAACCTTTCAATCCTGGCCATCCATTGCTCCATTTTTCCTATAAATAGAGCCCATTCCTTCATAATCCAGATCCTGAAAACTTGTAAGCATTTAGACTATAGCCATTTTAGAGAGCATTTTAGCATAAACAATCTAAATCTTGTCTTTTTGGTTAAAATACTTCATTTTAGCATAAAAATAGCTTTTCATTTCATGTTTGGAGCTATTCTACAATCTCAATCCTCCATAAGCATCCATAGTGCAAAAAGCTGCTGAGAGCTACACTATTTTGGAACTTGGAGAGGAGAGGAACAAGGGAGAAGGAGCTAATCTCATGCTAAGAGACAGTTGGAGATGTCTCATTGTCTTACTTCTTTAGTTAGATTCATTAGTATGTGTTTTTAGTATCTCTCTTGGAATGTCTTCATTTGTGTTTAGTTTTTGATTGATTAACTCTAACCTCTTGTGTGTTTTGTGTTGTTTGATCTTAGACTAACATTGTGCCATTTAGGAGGGCATCATTTGGTGAACCCGACGTGAATCGAACACGCAACCTTCTGATTGATTTTTTTTGAAATTAACATTTTTCTTGTTGAAATTGCCACACAGGTCGCGCTTCGGCGCTATTGAACGCGTTTTAGCGCTGTTGCAAAATTTATTTTAGCGCTATTGATCATAAGATAGCGCTATTGAAAATGTTCCAGTGCTATTGACAACATTTCAGCGCTATTGTCCCAGTTTAAGCGCTATTGACACACTTCCAGCGTTTTTGTCCTCTCGGATTTATTTCTTCTTTCAGCGCTACGGTGTAAAATAGCGCTTCTGATACCGCAGACTAGCGCTTTTGTATCAATTAGCGCTTTTGTATAAAAGCAGAATAGCGCTATTGTGACAGGGTGTTGTCCAATTCGCTTTGTAACCAAGAATCAAAATTTAGGCTTGTATAAGCCCACACTAACGTTTGGCCATTTACCAAGTGCAGGTTCTAATCTTGTTGTGTGCAGGGGGAGGAGTTAGTAGACGCCATAAAATCTTTTCTTTTTTTACTTTCTTTAAAAAGTTGGTTAAAAAGAATTCATTTTCCTTTTTGCACAAAATTAAAAATCAAACCTCACATTTTACTTTGAAGTGCATAAAACGAACCTAACACTTGTTTTTGGTGCTTAAAAAGAACACTCACCTTTCTTTGCAAAATAAAAAGAACAACAAACTCAAAAGTTTTGCTTTCATTGCAAGTTAGGGATGCATTTTTGTTTTGGTGCTTAAAATTAATCCACTTGTCTTTATTTTTGGCAAAAACAAAAATTTTCCTTCAAAGCAAAACGTGTTTTTCATTAAGTTGACCAGGATTTCTCAATTCTAGATTACAAAACATATTGCTTTGAAGCTAAAAATGAACACCATGGCTGTTGGAGCAACATCTCCAAATAGTTAAATCACATTGCCAATGTTGGATTAAAAGGAACAAGTGAATTTCGTGTTTGGCACGCTTGTGCACAAAAGTCAGTCGAGTGGACCTACTTCTAACACACACTATCCTCTCCCTTGGCTCTCGTGGTCCTAGGTGCAAGAGAAAAGTGTTAGTAACGCTCAAATTTTATCTTTTTAAGAGAGCCCTGCCAAGGGATCGATACTCTTGGGAACGACCTCGAGCGGTAAATCCTTCGAGCCGCTATAGAAATCAGGTGAGAGCGAAAGTTGTAGCCTTGGGTATAGCTGTTCCTACAGTGTAACTGGCCGAAAGGACAAATGGGCCCCACCACCAGTTACAAGGCTCTTAAGTGAGTCACTGCAGAATGAACTTATGTCCAAAAACATCGAACATGACTAAACACTTTTAAGTAGTAGCCCACCCGTTCTATTGATTGAGGATATTTGAGATATAATTTAGTGCAAGAGCATAGATGGTTTTGCTCCCAAGATACTCACCATACATATTTCCTTGCGTAGAAACATAGCTTTTTGAAAAGTCACTTGTGGCTTGATAAAAGTGGTGACTCCCCCATCATAGGGATCATCTATTTGTTATGCTCGTGCAAGACTTAGTATATCACATCCTTACCTGCCACGACGGGATTCATAAGGTATGTAGTACCAAAGTCGAAGAAATATCAAGATGTGGGCTAAATTTATCACAACTGGCCATCTGACCTTAGGGATAAAGAGTGTTTGAAGTGTGTTCGTTTTACAGACCTAGTGCAAATTGAACCGACTTCAGGCTTTGGAAATACACCTTAAAATGAATCTAAAGGAAGGGTCAGAAACAAGTCCAAGGATTGGGTTAATCTAGACCCATACTCATTTGAGCCTTTGAGGCTACAAAACTTGTGTTTGTGTGCTTGCTTTGTTTTCTTGTCAAAGAAAAAATCAGAAAATCAATCCCAAAAACAAAGTATTCATCCAACATCTGTCACCCAATAAGCCATACAAGTATTCATCCAAAATAGACGGTTCTTTGACCAGGCGAAAAATGCTACTAATTGAAAATGGCTCCGAGTCATCAAAAACCGAGATAGGCCATTGTAGAGGAGCCTCATGCGACCCCACAAGATCAAATAGATTGACTGTATGTGTCGTGGATTGGAATAAACAGTCCGTCAAATTTTGACAATTTTTTGGACTCAGGGCACTTGAGAGATTTCACCGGTAGGGTATGACTCTCGACGTTCTGGTGCTTTGGGATGCACGATAGGGCCATGCCTAGCGTAAACCTGCCCACCCAGATGCGCTCGCGACGTCGGTTTGTGCACACGAGGAACATAATCAATTCTAACCAATCTTGCAACTTTTCCTTGCAAGCAATTGACGATTTTTTGAGCAGGCGAAAAAATGCTACTAATTGAAAATGGCTTCGAGTCATTGAAAATCGAGATAGGCCATTGTAGAGGAGCCTCATGTGACCCCATGGGATCAAACAAATTGACCGTATGTGTCGTGGATTGGAAGAAACAGTCTGTCAAATTTTGATAATTTTTTGGACTCGGGCACTTGAGAGATCGCATCGGTAGGGTATGACTCTCGACGTTCTGGTGCTTTGGGATGCATAAAAGGGCCATGTCTAGCGTAAACCTACCCACCCGGACACACTCATGATGTCGGTTTGTGCACACGAGGAACAAAATTTGACCATTGCGAGCGTGAGGGTGCTCTCGCACCAAACACATTGTTGTTTATATTCATATTGTTAATTACATATGCAAATATTCATTTAAATTTATAAAAGGGTAGCCACCAAATACAACAAATACACAATAATGAACTGAATACAAGGAGTTTTGTAGGGTTAATTCAACATATTAGAAATTTTATCGAAACATATTCCACGATTGCAATGCTTTATATCATATATTTTTGTTGTTTATATTCATATTGTTGATTACATATGCAAATATTCATTGAAATTTATAAAAGGACAACTACAAAATACAAAGAATACAAAATAATGAACTCATTACACATTTATTGGATCAAATATCGATATTTATATATATAAAAAAAGGCATGTCTGCCAAGTCAATACAAGTATTACAAAAATGTGGCATATGCCATGTCCAAATCGATATAAAAGGAAAATGTAGAATATATCTACATGTATTGGTCATTCTATGACCAAAACTAACACTATATGATCCTAAAATTCTGGTGGATCATCAAAATCAAGCCTCTACGGTGCAGTACGCGACTCTATAGATGGCTACAAAACCACAATTCAAAAGCCAAGTTAGAATTCTTTTGTAGAAAATAGTTCACAATTAACATCATAACTATGCATTTAACTTTAATTCCTTTGTAATTGAAATGTAGATTACCTCATCGGCTGATCCAGGAGTTAATGTCTTCGCTCTCCTCTCCTTGTCGCTCTTAGGAGTTTTCTTGAAGACATACTTAAATTGATCCACGTTATGGTCGTACCGCGAAGGAGTCTATTGAAGATTAAATGTACAATTAATACAATGTACTAACATAAATATATCAAAAACACTTAAAAGCTATAATATAGAGAACAATGACGTACCTGTGCCTGAGATGCTTCTCCAATGGACTAAGGATGGCTCACCATCGGTGTAGAAACTGACGCTATTACCTATACAAAAAATGTACAAAGAGTAAATACAATTAATATAATGATAAATATTGAAGGTTAAAAACAATTAATTTTACATATCAAACAAAAGTGTACTGGATCCTGAGATGCTTCTCCAGTGCAAGGAGGAGGGTTTGCCATTGACGAAATAGGTATGGATATTTCCTGTATGAAAAAATTATAAGATTATAATATATCACAAGTTCACATGTACGCGTGCATATAATCATGAAATCAAGAAAATAAAGTAGAGATACATACCTCCGCCCTCTCTTGATCTGCGGGCGAATCAGGTGCATTCAACATATCCACAAAGCTCAATGGTCGTTGTACATGTAAAATAGATAAAAAACACTAATCAATCTACAAACCCAACTAATACTTGATTTCAACATTTTCAAATAATTGTACAACTAAAAATGTGTTCAATTACCTTCTTCACATGTTTTGGCGTCTTCGAGGAATTCTTTTTCTTAGGACGAGCCCTAGACGCGGAGGGGGTACCCTAAAAACAGAAAATTAACATGAGATATTAGTACAGATAATAAATTAAACATAATTTTAAACATCTAAAATGAAATGACTTGCATATTCCATCAAAACAATACATAAAAAGAGTTTTACAAAATATCATACCGTATAGCCTTGTAGGCCAAAATCGATCGCTAAGAGTGTGATGTCATCAATCTGGGATATTTTGTCCCCTGCCAACACCTACAAACCAGAAATTGGACCAAGCATTAAAGATAGTTAGTATGTCTTGTATTTTTTTGAATTTAAAGTGTACTATTCTATTTTAACATGTTACAAAATTTATACCTCAGCCATCGAAGTTTCAGCTATGGTAACTGGGGGAGGTGTATGGGATACCATTGCTGCATCCTGAAATGCATATTATTTGTCTCAATTTAAATCAATGTATAAATGAAAATTCATTTATGTAATTACAAAATTAAAGTGACTGATAAATAAAATGTTATGAATTGAAATCAACACGCTTGTATCTGTGGCTCATGGGCAAACACCATGTCCATCAACTCATTTGTCAACGCGACATCCTCAACCGTGTGAGCCTGACATCTACAACCGCAAATTGTGCATAGATGATACGAGTATTCATCTGCACCAGCTGCATCATCTATCCCCGAGCAACTGACACACATATGCTCGATGGGCTCTCTGTCGCCCTCTAATGGCTCATCATCCAATATAATAGGGTGTGCTAATGATGTCCCATGCTGGATGATGGCAACAATCAATGTTGTGGCCGCCTGAAGAGTCTGTAGCTCCATCGACTCTTTGAGCTCTAATGGGACAACCTGATGCACCTTGGGTTTGGGTGCTAGGGGGCAGCGACTCTCCACGGCTAATCACCTACGGGCTCCAGGTCTATTTTGGGCAGAGCCACCACCTCTACCATGAAACTCTCTCATGTCAAAATAGTTTGGCCACACATTGAGCACAAACTCACAGTATATCTTTCTCAAAAAATATAATGGAACCTCATAATTATTACAAGGTGGATCATCAAAGACTATCCACCACCTCTGCCAAAAAAGATTCTTCATCTGCACATTGGTACACCAATGTATGGGAAACCTCTTTGCATTAAGAGGTAATGACTGACTCGTTTTGGGATCAACAAAAAGGGCACATATTTGTTGTTTAGAAATATTTTTGTTTTTTACTCCATCGTATGATAGCCCATTGGCATAGAATTGACGACACCTATCCCTAAAGCTTCCCCATTTGGTAATTTATGTGGAAACAGCTATGGCACCACTAGCTAATGTTTCTAGGCTAGTGGCGAGGGATTGATGATGGTCAAGTTCAAAAGTTTTCAATTTTATGATCAGTCTATTTATTTTAGACGTATTTTGTCCTAACTGATTAATTAATTCTTCCTGTGTTTCGGTTGTGCGGTCAAAAGGAGGAATTGGGGGTTGTTCTTGTGTGTTTTCAGGAGGTGCATTTGGTTATTCTTGTGGGTTTTCAGGAGGTGCATTTGGTTGTTCTTGTTCTGGATTAGAAGAATCTAGTTTTTGAAATAAAAAATGAAAGAACCTAATCAAAATTAATGAAATTAAATTCAAAATGTAAAACAAATTGCATAAACCAGAAAGAAAGACAAAAATAAACAAAAACTAACCTTGATCCATAGCCTGGAGGACAAATTTAGCACCTCGCTCATGGTTTAGGTTAGAAAATGGGGAAAAAACAAAGAAAAAATGTGCTTTACGGGTAAATGAGACCCAGTTTTTTTATAAAAACTTTTTTTACCAGGCATCGCGTACGTGGTTTTATTTGGATTATTAGCTCGTACACGCTCATTTTCCTATAAGCAGCGTGTATGTGCTAATTTTCCTAGGTGTAGCGCGTATGTGCTCATTTTCCTAAAAGCAGCATGTACGCGCTACCTTTTCTAGGCTCGGGAAGAACAAACCTAAGCACGTACGCTGGAATTTGAAATTTTAAAACCGCGTACGCGCTGCCTGTTTTTCCAAGTTTTTTTTGGGTGGTGTTCACTTTTCTGACCACCATCTTTGTGCACATGCCCTAATGGCATTAAATAACATACTGTCAAGCACATTTATTAGCATCATAACGTCAAGCATCATCAATAATATTAGTGTCTAGCAAAATAAATAAATCTAAAACTTATTTGCCTAATACTGGTTCGTGACAAGAATTGGACAATTTTTAGTGTCTCCATTTTTTCCTCTTTGAGACAATGTAAATTTGAGTGTTCTTTCAAAGAAAATTAAGAAAGATCGCAAGTGGACCAAGAGATGGAGGTAGGATGCCCCCTCAAGAGATTGTTTATTCACTAAATGAATGAATGATCTCTTGAAAGAAAAATAAGAATGTTAAATGAAAGAGAAAATATGATGAAAGAGAAGAATGGTTAATAAGAACTTTAAAGAATGTTAGTTGTTTGTAGATAAAGGGTTTATCGATATCAAAGGAAGAAATTCTCAATTGGTCAGATAGAATAGATAGCATGAGATTGATTGACTAATTGATAGATAGATAGATAGATCGGTGGATAGAACGATAGAGTGATTGATTGATTGACTAATTGGACAACTGATAAATTCATTGATAGGTTGATAATACTTTGAGATTAAATCATTAGTCCACTTTTATCATCATAGAGGGTTTTTATGTTGCAATTGGATATCTTTGTACCAAGGTGTGGAAAGACAAAGGTAACAATGTTATCCCTTTGTATAGATAGACAAAGTGCAAATAAGGAATGTTCTTATTTATTCTAAAACTTGTATGTTTAAGGTCGAGGTATGTGCAATAGTCACAAGCATAGTGATCCTTGACCTTAGGTTTGCAAGGGATCTTTGTCAAATGAACATGTCAATGTAGATACTAAGAAAACACTTGGCCCAAAACTTCAAGAAAACATCTCACAAACAAAAAATGAAAAACAAGACTAAGAGCGATAATCACTTGTCTAATATCTTGTGGATACCCTTAAGTAGCATAGGAACATGATATAAGATAAATCAATAAAAAGATAAGACTCACTTGACCAAACGAGTCAACAACCATACTGATATTTTTGTCAATGTTGATTGTTCATGTTAGAATAATGGTGTCTGGTTCCAAAAATGAAATATCTCATATAAGACAAATATGTGTGGTTTCGAGCATATGACACCATGTATAAGAGAGATGATATTTGATAGGGATTACTAATGTTTGATTGTACAATTTGATCAATTAGGTTATAGGCTAGCTTGATAGTTTGTCTATTTTTGCATGATTTGTTAAGCTCATTGTTTTGTGTGTTTTCGTATTTGTGATTTTGATCAAAGTGTCAATATCTGCAAGAGATAGTTTTTTATGGATGGTGATATTTTTGGGGTTTCGATTCTTTTTATTTTTATTTTTAGGGTTATTAGGGCTATTTGATTTTTTTATTTTGTAGGGTTTTATGATGTTTTGGATTTTTCAAGACATTTTACAATTTTTGTGGATTTTTTAAGGACATTTTCTGATTTTTTTTGGAGATTTTTTAAAGACATTTTATAATTTTTAGAGATGTTTTTAAGGATTTTTTATGACTTTTAGGGGAATTTTTCAAGCAAGATGTATTTATTTGTCCCCATTTTCTATCAAGGCAAGGAATATTATGAATGGATGAAAGAACTGGTGGGATGGAAATGAATAGGAGAAAGATGGAGGTAGCTTATTATAGAATTAAAGCTGATTTGGTTTCCAAGGACTATCTTGTGATTGGATAACATTTTTATCTGAGCTAAGGGACTAGATATGGAAATCTAAGGTGGTGGCATGGTGGATTGAATGACACATTGTCCATAGGAATGGACATGTCAAGAGGTTTCTGAAACCATGTTTTGCATTTTTTGTCCTTATTTTTTATCAAGATCAATGATGGAAAAGGAAACATGAATGAAGATATGATAAAAATAGGATAAGAAAGATCAAAGTTAGTGATGGATAAGATAAGGGATATGATTGAAGGGTGTGGATAAGGTGAAGCAATCACCGGTTAGGAGGGACCTCAAAGAGATCAGTCCAGACCGATCAACAAGAGTAAACACAACGGAAACACAAAGACATGATGGAGGCAATGCAAAACTGATTGAATTATAACGTGAAAATTGATTACAACCAACCAGTAATAATCAGGTTACAGAAACCAGCTCACAGGCCTACTAAAACATGCTCAAAGTATAGAACAGGTCACTACTGGGACCTTCAATCTTAAGATCTATCTTCTACGCTCAGTATAACTTCTTTGTTGTTACATTCTAATGCTCTATTACAATGATTTATAAAATCCAAGAGGATTTAGTCATCCCAAAAAGGGATCAAAACCCGAAGAACAAGACCTAACGTGCAAAACCAACAAGGTCAGCCTCCGCCAAGAGATTCCTCCGGAAAATCCGAAGGGTGAATTGTAGATCATGGGAAAAGGTTGGCCACATGTCAAGAAACATAAAAATCAACACTTAGGGATCCACAAGCTATAGAAGGGATCCGGTAGATCACAAATGTAAATAATTCCAGGCAACCGGTAACAGGAAATTGTCAACCGACAACAGGAAACTGTCACATAAACCAGTAGCGATAACTTGCCAGAAAATGATCCAACTGCTCCACAGTTTAGGAATAAGGAAGATGATCAAGTCTTCAAGGAAAAATCCAACTCCATAGGATCCAGTGAGCCAAATCTAGGACACACAGAAAGAAATGTTGAAGCTGCAAACATAAAGCAAAAACAAAAAGGAAAATATTTTGGTTGATGCAAGATTATTGTGAACCGGGGATGCTCCTGCATCAGACATCCGGGGTTATTGAAAAAGTGAGTCTCTCACTTTTCTAGGGCCAAAGGAAAACCAAGGCGGTCTACCTCTGCCTAAGAAATCCAAGTTGAATCTTCAATTGGTCTGTCCTTCCACTTCACAAGATACTCCTTATACTGATTGCCAAAATTTCTTCAATCTGATCCTGTTCCTTCCGGGGCAACTCTTTCTCCAAGTCTACAATACTGCCCTCATTGAATTCTGGTTCATGATACTCATGAAGATCTGCAATGTTAAAAATAGGTGAGATACTCAGACTATCTAGTAACTCCACTTCATATGCATTCCTATAACTGAACTTCCTCAAAATCCTGCAAGGTCCAAACTTTTTCATCTATAATTTGTTATAAGTTCCGACCAAAAATCTCTCTTTTCTCAGATAAACCATCACTTCATTGCCAACTTCAAATTTCTTATGTCTCTTCTTCTCATCTGCCTTCTCCTTATTCTTGTTATTCATGTCCTCCAAATGTTGCTTGACTTGAATATGTAGGTCCTTTATGTGATTTGCAAATTATTTTGCTTCTGAAATTCTCCGATCTTCACTGCTAATATCCCTTAATTCTTATATACCTCTAGGATGCACTCCAATAACAATCTCAAAAGGTGTTCTTCCGGTACTCCTCTTTACTGAATTGTTGTAGTCAAACTCTGCTTGTGCAAGGATCAAATCCCAACTTCTAGTTTTATCTCCAACTAAACATCTCAACAAATTTCCCAAGCTTCGGTTAACTACTTCTATCTGTCCATCAATCTATGGATGAAAAGTATAACTGAACTTCAAATCTATTTTCATCTTCTTCCAAAGTATTCTCCAAAAATATCCAACAAACTTAGTGTCTTTGTTTGAAACTATGCTCTTAGGTAATCCATGCAATCTCACCACTTCCTTGAAAAATAGGTCAGCCACATGTAATGCATCTGATGTCTTCTTACAAGGTATGAAATGAGCCATCTTTGAGAATCTATCCACTACCACAAATATATAATCATTCTCTCTCAGTGTTTTAGGCAATCCAAGTATGAAATCCATGCTTATATCCTCCCAAGGTCTTACTGGTATTGTCAAAGGTTTATACAATCCCACATTCTGATTATTACCCTTTGCAACTTGACAAACTCTAGAACTTTGCACATATTTTCTAACATCTATATGAATTTGGGGCCAAAAGTAGTGCTCACTCACCAATGCTACTATTTTGTCAATACCAAAATGTCTAGCTAATCATCCACTATGTTTCTCCTTTATCAAATTCTACCTCATATAACTCTTAGGTATGCACAACTAAACTCCTCTGAATAACATCCCATCTTGAATGAAATAATCCAACTACTTGCTTCTATCTACCGTAACCTATTCTCTACATTCTCTCCAAGGTTCTGCAAAATATGGGTCATCATCATACAAAGTCTTCAATTCATCAAATCCTAATATTGTCACTCTCATCTCTATTAGCAAATTCCTTCTCCTACTTAATGCATCAACAACTTTGTTAGATTTCCCACTTCTATGCTTCAACACAAAGGTGTAACTCTGTGTAAACTCTACCCATCTCATATGTCTTTGATTCAACTTACTCTGACTTTTCAAATACTGCAAGGCTTGATGATCCGTATACAACACAAGCTCCTTAGGCAACAGGTAATGTCTCCACTTCTTCAAGGATTGAACTATGGCATAAAACTCTTGATCATACACTAAATATCTCCTTTGGACATAATTCAATTTCTTAGTGAAATAAGATACTGCTCTCCCTTCCTGACTCAAGACTACTCCTATTGTTGTTCCACTTGCATCACAATCCACTTGAAATATTTTATTGAAATCTGGTAAAGCTAACACATGCTGCTCAATCACTTTTTGCTTCAACAGTTCAAAACTTGTGTTTTCTCTGGTGGTCCACTTGAATTAATTCTGATCTCCCCTCATGGTCTCAATCATAGGGTTACTAATTGAGCTAAAATTTCTGATGAACTTCTAGTAGAAACTATCCAATCCATGAAATGATCTTACCTCTCCAATGCTTTCCGGTGTAGGCCACTCAACAGTTGCTTTTACTTTCTCAAAGTCCATCTTCAAACCATCCTCAGATATCACAAATCCCAAATAGACTAACTCAGCCTTCATGAAAGTACACTTCTTAATATTTATCAACAACTTTTCTTCTCTCAACCTCTACAAAACTTGTCTGCAATGCAACAGATGCTCCTCTTTTGTCTTAATGGAAATCATAATGTCATCCAAATATACAATAAAAAACTTACCCAATAATTTCTTCAATGCCTCATTCATCAGCCTCATGAAAGTACTCTGTGCATTAGTTAACCCAAAAGGCATCACCAACCATTCATACAGTCTTTTATTTGTCTTGAATATTGTCTTCCACTCATCTCCTTCTTTGATCCTGATCTGATTATATCCACTCTTCAAATCTATATTTGTAAAGTATTTGGCTTCACTCAAATAGTTCATTATGTCATCCATCCTATGCAAAGAAAACCAATATTTCACTGTGATTTTGTTTATTGCTTTGGAATCGATACACATTCTCCATTCTCCATTCTTCTTAGGTGCTAATATTGCTAGTATTGCACACTTGGGTTCAAACTTTCTCCGATCAAACCTTTCTTCAATAACTCCTACACTTGTCTATTCACTTCTTTATTCTATGTCAGTGTCATCCGGTGTGCAAATTTCTTAGGCAAACTATCTCTAGGAACCAGGTCCATGCAATGACTGATACTTCTCATAGGTGGCAATCCATTAGGTATATTATCTGAGATGATGTCTTTGTATTCTATCAAGAAATCTTTTATCTCTTTTGATTGTTCCTCTTCATGCTCCGGATCCTGAGTCTTCCTAGGGATTAAGGCAAAGCACACATTCTCATTGATAAACTTATAAGACACTGAGAGGGGGGGAGGTGAATCAGTGTAAGTAAAAACAATATGAGTCTGATCACCAACTTAAACAACTTAAAACTTATCAAGCATAAGAGGAATATCACTACATAAGCTAATGCCCAATAAAACAAATTCCACATAACACAAGGGATTATAAGTGGAAACCCAAAAGGGAAAAACCATGGTGGGAGTTAATACCCACAAGATTCACTATCTACAAAATAGAAATCTTGGCTGGTTAAGGTCTTACAAATATGCCTTGTTAGGAGCAGTCTCGGTTAGGAGTCACCCGGTTAAGGGATTTTAATGATAAGCCCTGTTAGGAGCTATGAACTATTAGGATCAACCTCACAAGAGGATTTAACACTCTAATATAGAGCTACCCTATTAGGGGATTTACAAGTTAAGGCATGTTAGGACCTACCTGGTTAGGGGATTTTACTGCTGCAAACTATTAGGGAAACAACTGTAGTGTCACAAAATTATGATCCTCACAAATTTTGACCATATTAGGGTCCTCACGTATGCAAAATTGAATCCCCAATTTTGATTGGAGACCGAAGACTGCTCAACCCTCAGAATCTGCTTTTGCCTTGCCCTCTGCACTACCCTATCTGCACCATGTGCTGGAAAAAAGGGCAGGACATGGGTGTGGCACCCCTGTCCCCCCTAGGAAAGGGGTGTGGCACCCCTGCCCCCCCTAGGATAGGGGTGTAGTGCCCTTATCCTCCCAAGATAGGGGCGTGGCACCCCTATCCCTACCCTATTTTGAGGCAAGACCCTTCCTAAGTGTGCATTAAAGGTTGTGCAGTGAGAGGGAAAACTTCCCCAATGTTGGCCTGTGACAAAAAATAGTTTGATTAACCCTAATTGACAAATATTTAAGTTGCATTTACCCTCTCATTTGCACAAGTAATAAGTTTGAATACATGAGACCAGACATTGAAGCAATCAAGCATTCAAGAGCATTCAAGCATTCAAACATTGAGCATCTCAAGTCTCCCTTCAAGGCTAGGTGTTGCATTCAAGTCAAGGATTAAACCATTGAAGAGAAGATCCATTCCTACATTCAACTTCATACAAGCAATTATATCAACATTTCTATCACAACCTCCCTTGAGGTGATTTACATTTCAGTCTTTCATTTACATTTACTTGCAAGTACTCTCTTTCATCATTTGGCTAATTCCAAAACTAGGGTTTGACCTAAAGGCAAACCCCCAATCCCAACCCCTTTTCCTCTCTTTTTTGCATGTAGCTTACAGGTGCGCAACAATACTTTTGGATTTGGGCTCCATTTGCAGAGGGGGGGAAACCCTTTTGGTTTCGCAGATTTTTTGAAGGATCGTCTATACTTTCGCCACGGTCTGGGAAACTTTTCCTCAAATTCATAGGATGACTTCATCTCGATAGATTATTGCCAGATCCAGGTCACAACTTCAAACCATGCCTAGAGTTATAATCAATTCCTTTCCATTCCAAGAAGAGGGGTTTGCTTATCATTCTCATATCATTTCATTCAGAATTCAATCTTCTTCTTTGGAGGTTAAATCTAGTGAATTTTCCCCCTCTTCCAATGTAATGCGTGAAAAGTGCTTGAAGTGAAATTCATAGTGAAACTCTCATCTCTCCCTGGAGGGAAAGGGTAGCTTTCCTCTAGATCTCTCATTCACACATCTTTTCCCACCATTACAACAATGGTCAAATGATCTTCATATAACACCTCTATGTCTGATAAGATCTGCTTCAGATCCTCAAAACTTCAACAACACATCAGTACAGAGTTTCACTAATTACCACACAATCAGAATCGCAATATTCTCCTTCGATCTCATTGACATACTCATATCTATCTCATAACGCATCACACTTTTAATAGACATCAACTTAGTCAGCTACAACCTTGGAACAATTTCCTAGGTTCAATGAATCTAGACAAACTAACATTGGATGCCGAACTTATGTTTGCCACCGACATAACAAATCAAAACTTGTGTCGTTTTACCAATTTAATTGACTATATCACCACCAATTAAGTGTTTGTCACAATGTCTACTCTATACATCAAATCTCACTTGTCCAGTTGAATGTGCCAATGCGGTTATGAACATAGCTCCAAATACCTGTCTCTATCATTGTTGTAAAACCGCATCATCCAACTCTTTATGAATCACCTGTACCGGTTGTCGGAATGCAAGTCTATCCATAGTTTACTGGTTGAGATCCTAATTACCGGCTAGACCTTACCGGTTGGCTTCCAAGACTTAGATGACCATAAAAACATTGTTGTCATCAATCACAATACAAGACTTAGCCATCAAACATGAATCTCAATCTCTTCATCACATTCACCAATCAATCATTTACTAGTTGTATATCACCAACAGTCTTTACCGATTAAGTCAAATGCCAACATTCTCCCTGTTTGGCATTGTTGGCAACACTTAGGAAAAATTTTGTCAACTAAGTGTACAAAACAAAAATTGACTCCATGACATATACTCCCCCTTAGCGATTATATGCTATTACATTTTATTTTTTAAAGACTTATACTACTACTCTCCATTATAACTACATCAAAATTTTGACTCTACAACTACTCTCCCTTTGACAACAATATCAAAGGAAAGTAAATACATACAGTTACATCAAAAATATATCAAAACTGTATAGCATATATATAGATGTAAGAGTTCCAAATGATTTTACAACACAATCTTAGAAAAGGCATCACTAAAATGTGATTTCAACTACTTTAGATCATTATGCCAAGTTTCCAAAATAGTGTCAATAATCTCTACATGTGTATTGATTTGTCCAGCAAACTCCTCCATGGCATCTATGGTACTCATCTGCAGGGTTGCAAGAATAGATTCAAATTATTTATAGGCTCCGTGCAAGATTTCCACCTTTGGTATCAACTGTGTTTATAATTCCTATAGTGATCTGATCCTCTTAACTTGTTCATTCTCATAAGCTTTTAGCTTATGTTGAAGTTCAACAACCAATTTTCCAAAATTGATAGTAGAGTCATTAAGGTTCTTGAATGACTCACTAAGAACTTCAAGTTCTTGTTCTCAGCTTCCTCCTCCTTCTTCTTCAAATCAACACAAAATAATGAAAATTTGGCAACAGTGGAGTGTATTTTACCTCCAATCTCAAATGCTTCTTTCAAATAGTCCTTATTGACAATAAGAGAAACTTTTCCTTTATCAATATTAGTCATTAAGTTCTCTGTTCTCTTCTACTTGTAATCCTTCTCAACACTAACATAAGTTGCATCCTCAAAAGATTTCATAAGTTCTCAGACGTGATTAACAAGTTGTCTAAGCTTGTCAATAGGAGTAACAAATTTATCAGTATCAGTCTCCGATAGGACACTTGACAAAATATCAACAACACTTCTTATTGTTTATGTATCCTTCTGTTGTTCTTTCATCCTCTTCTTCTTGGCCTGGGATTGCATGGTAGTTGCAATCTCTATCAACTCGTTTGAGCTCAACATATCCATATTAATGGGTCCTTGAATAATTATTGCATCATTGTTATCTTCATTCACAATTTTCTTTTTAGAATCAAGTGACAAAGGTGTCACTTTAGGTTCTATCTTCACTATCTTCTTCTTCTCTCTATTTTCACTTTCCTTATCTTTTCAGTTTCCTATACCGGTGGGGGTCATGTATCAATAGTTTGAGTTACTACCGGTGTCTCCTCATCCTTCTTTTCTTCTTCATTCTTCTTTTCTCCCTGTCCCTGTTCCTGTTCATGTTGCTCAAACATTTGAGCATCAATATCCTGTACATTTACATTGTCAGTAGCATCAACATCATCATCATTATTATCAATATCATCATCATCAGAGATAACCTCAGGTTCAATATTTGATTTCACCGATTGATTATCCAACACAATTTCATCAGGCTTAAAATCAGTTATCTTAAAGCCATCAGGAAGATCATCAGCCTCAAACTTCTGTGGTTCAACTTCCTTAAGTTCTTCCTCTTCATCCAGAATCAAACCCAATACCTTCTTCAAAATTTATTCAGTCTCCTCATGGATTAATTGGATCTCTCTGTTTAACATTCTTGTCAACCTTTTCTTTGACCCGAAAGATGACTTAGCCTTAGCAAGAATTTCATCTAGCTCTTCCTTAGTAGCTTCAAGATACAAGTTTTTCAGAGCATATTCAATGATTTTATGTCTTGTTTTATGGAAAACTGCCATCTAGCATCAATTATATTATACAGTGAATTTAGAATTTTCCCTGGCAACTCAATTAGGGCCTTGTTGTATTTATTCATCATATAAACAATCACATCTTCTATCTGTCTTTGTTCATCTTCATTAAACTTATCATACAGTTTCTTCACACTAGTCAATAAACCATACTCTTTAATGTTTAGCATTAAATTTTCAAGAGGTGTGAGCTTTGTTACCGATTTCCTCGAATATTTCACAGTAGAAGTACCAACACCCTTTGACCTTTTTCCACTAGCCCTTAGCGCTTTCTTTTCTCCTTTGGACTTAGTCACTTCATCAATATCTATCAGTTTCTGTGCTGTTGTTGATTTTTCCTTTTACTAGTCTTAATCGGTGCATGAGGAGGTTCAATAATCTTACTTTTCCTCCGAAATAGAATCTTTGATGATTTCTCCTTCTTTGTTTCTACTAGTTTCTCCTTTTTAACTATTGTTGGTTTTTCTTTCTTTGCAACTTTCTCCTTTCCAGCTCTTGTCTTTACATCGATAGGGGTACCGGTTGGAACACTTGATGTTTCAGCTTGTTGAGCAACATGCTTTTCTCTTGCTTCAACAATGGCTTCCTTTGTGAATCCTTCTTTCTCTACAAATGCTTCAACTTCCTTTGTAACCTTTTTTGCAATTATCGTTAGTTAAGTTCTGGGTGCACTTGAAGGGATTTCTCCTTGTAAGTGCCAAAACGTTCTGTTGTTGTATCTATCGGTTGGGAAAGCAAATGATCAACATATGCAACAAAAATATCTTTGTCTACTTCATATCCCATGGGCATCACCCATGTAGTTTGGGGCTCAACTGCCTCCATCATGCAAGTATCGATATCAACCATAAAACAAATTGTGTTTTCATATCAGTTAACAACCTCTGCTAGTATCCTTTCTCTTGCATGCATTTTCTTCTAAAAATCTTTAAAGTATCCCCATGCAATCTTGTCAAAATTATTACCAAGCATTCTAATGTTGTACTTCATCTGCATCAATGCAGGAGTGCCATCTATCCATTGTATATCACCAATACCGGGGAAATATTTGTGAAAACAAAAGAATAAACCAAGGATTAATTGACCAAATTTAAACCTTAACGTCTTATCCTTCTTGATGGCTTCCAATTTTAGCACAAGTTGACTCCTCAATTCCTCTAACAAGTCATAGTCAACATCTTCTTTGATCATCTGGTGGGCAGTGTGAATATCAACAATAGGGATGTTGTTCATCCTACTAGAATAATAGATCCGGTAATCAATCACCTTAGAAGCATACTTTACTGTCAGATCATTGATTTTATTCACCATCATTTCTCTTCCATCCCATTTAGATCATGTTAACTTTTCTACTTCATTCTTAGGAATGGATCTCAAAACTGGAACCTCACCAATGGCAAAAAATCCAGTGACTGCATGAAAAGCTTCCTTAGATATTTATGTGGTTGGTCGAGCCATATAAATTGGTCATGAATCTTGCTAAGTACATAGCTCACAAGTTCATCGTGGGAAAAACCATGTGGTTGGTCGAGCCATATAACACAAGAGATTATACGTGGAAACCCAAAAGGGAAAAACCATGGTGGGAGTTAATACCCACAAGATTCACTAACTGCAGAATAGAAATCTTGACCGACTAAGGTCTTACAAATATGCCCTGTTAGGAGTCACCCGGTTAAGGGATTTAAATGATAAGCCTTGTTAGGATCTATGACATGTTAGGATCAACCTCACAAGAGGATTTAACACTCTGATATAGAGCTACCTTGTTAGGTGATTTAAAAGTTAAGGCATGCTGGGACCTACCCAGTTAGGGGATTTTATTGCTGCAAACTGTTAGGGAAACAACAGTCAAATGATCTTCATATAACACCTTTGTGTTTGATAAGATCCACTTCAGATCCTAAAAACTTCAACAACACATCAATACAGAGCTTCACTAATCACCGCACAATCAGAATCACAACATTCTCCTTCGATCTCATCGACAGACTCATATCTATCTCATAACTCATCACACTTTTTATAGACATCAACTTAGTCGGCTACAACCTTGAAACAATTTCCTAGGTTCAATGAATCTAGACAAACTAACATTGCTTATGTCGGCCACCGACATAACAAATCAAAACCTGTGTCATTTTACTGATTTAAGTGACTATATCACTAGCGGTTGAGTGTTCATCAGAATGTCTGCTCTGTACATCAAATCTCGCTTGTCCAGTTGAATCTACCAATGCGGTTATGAACATAGCTCCAAATACCTATCTTCATCATCACTGTAAAACCACATCATCCATGTCTTCATGAATCGCTTGTTCTAATTGTCAGAATGCAACTCTATCCATAGTTTACCGGTTGAGATCCTAATTACCGGTTCTCTGCTAAATTATCTTTTGTACCGGTTAGACCTTACCGGTTGGCTTCCAAGACTTAGATGACCACAAAAATTTTTTTCATCAATGACAATACAAGACTTAGTCATCCAACATGAATCTCAATCTCTTCATCACATTCACCAATCAATCATTTATCGGTTGTATATCACCAACAACCTTTACCAATTCAGTCAAATGCCTACACTCATGTCTCAATCCATCTAGGAATTTCCTTCCATCTACCAAACAAATTCTAGCATTCGTACATACTTCATTCTTCAAAGGTTCCTGCAAGGGCAACAAAGTTTGCTTCATCCCATTGGCCACAATAGAGTATGTATTCTTCCTCCCATCATGTATTGCATGTCTATCAAACTGCCAAGGTCTAACCAACAAAAGATGACAAATATCCATAGGCATAATATCACACAAGACTTCATCATGATAATTCCCAATTTTCAATTTCACCAAACATTGCTCACTTACTAACAACTTATGTTCATCCCGAATCCATGCTATCTGATAAGGTTTAGGGTGTTTCAATCTCTCCAAATTAAACTTATTCACCATCTCTTCTAAAAAAATATTATCTAAACTACCACTATCAATAACAACTTTACAACACTTACCAGATACCTTACATCTAGTCTTGAACAAATGATTCCTCTGCAAGGGCTCTTCATCTCTCCCGGTATGACACAAAGCTCTCCTCATCATCAACTATTCTCCATCTTTTAGTTTATTGTCTGATCCGGTGGGGTTTTCTTCCACCACTGCTTCTCTTCTGGTATTCTTTGTCTTCTCACACTCGAAAGCACAATGTCCTTCCACTCCACACTTATAGAAAGTTCCTGTAAATGTTCTCTTGTCTTGTCTTCCAAAATTCTCATTTCGATAGCCATCCAGTTTTCTCCTCCGGTAGAAATTTCTATCATCTTTCCAGTATGAATTACCTTCTTTTCTTACTTCCTTTTCCTTGTTCTAATCTGTATAGGTTCCTCTACCTCCGATATATCCTCTTTCTCCTTGAAATATTCCTCTGGAAAACCTTCCACCACTACCTCTCTGTCTCTGCTGATGTCTTTTATTTAGCTTTTCTTTTGCCTTTAGGGCATACTGGTAAGTTTCTTCAACACTCTATAATTTGATCAAATTAAGTTTATCTTGTATAGATACCCAAAATCCATTCAAATATATTGCAATTTATTCAAATTCATCATCAACATGTCTGGATCTGATATTCAACTTGTAAAATGCTTCGGTGTACTCCTTCACACTAGATTCCTTCTGTCTCAAATTATGCACCTTTCGGAATAGATTCACTTGATAATAAGCTAGCATAAATTTTGATTTCAACTTAGCAATAATATGATCCCATGTCTTGATCTTCTCTTTACCTCTTCTCTATCTATTAACCTGCAAATGTTCCCACCAAAGAGATGGATGACTTTTCAACCAGGTACAGGCATATTTCACCTTCCTTTCTTTTGCACTGTTTTCAAAAAAATATTTCTCCATCTCCGAGATCCAATCCATGAATTCATTCGAATCCAACTTTCCATCATATTCTGGTGGGGTAAAATGAGGTTTAGTATTCACCCTACTCAAAACCCTAAAAAATATTTGCTCATCTGGATCAACTGTTGGGGGGTTTACTTGTTATGCTGGGGCTTCTTCTCCTTCATCTTCACTTACATCTTCGATATGTCAACCTCTTCTTTGGGTTGTCTCCACGACTTCCAATCAAGTTTCTATTCCTTGCAACATTTCCATCACAGTAGGGTCTACATTTCCATGCGCTCTACCATTCCTAGTTACTCTTCATGCCATCATTTATGCTAGTCCTTTGCAGCTGTAGGTCAGATCCACAGTCCGTCACCCTACAATAAAATTCTCAGGAAAACGAAAACTTGCTCTGATAGCACTTGAAGCAGTCACTAGTTAGGAGGGACCTCAAAGAGATCAGTCCAGATTGGTCAACATGAGTAAACACAACGAAAACACAAAGACATGATGGAGGCGATGCAGAATAGATTGAATTATAACATGAAAATTGATTACAACCAATTGGTAATAATCGGGTTATAGAAACCGGCTCCTAGGCCTGCTAAAACATGCTCAAAGTACAGAATAGGTCACTACTGGGACCTTCAATCTTAAGATCTATCTTCTACGCTCAATCTAACTTCTTCATTGTTATATTCTCATGCTTTATTACAATTATTTATACGATCCAAGGGGATCCGATCGACCCAAAAAGGGATCAAAACCTAAAGAACAAGACCTAACGTGCAAAACCAACAAGTTCAGCCTACGCCAAGAGATTCCTCTGGAAAATCCAAAGGATGAAGTGCAGATCATGGGAAAAGGTCAGCCACACGCTAAGAAACATGGAAATCAACGCTCAGGGCTCCGCAAGCTACGAAAGGGATCTGGTAGATCACAAATGCAAATAGGTCTAGGCAACCGGTAACATGAAACTGTCAATCGGCAACAAGAAACTGTCATGGAAACCGATAGCGTTAACTTGCCAGAAAATGATCCAAATGCTCCACGGTTTAAGAGTAAGGAAGATGATAAAGTCTTCAAGCAAAAATCTAACTCCATAGGATCCAATGAGCCAAATTTGGGACACACAGAAAGAAATGTTGAAACTGCAAACAGAAAGCAAAAACAAAAAGGAAAATATTTTGGTTGATGCAAGATTGCTATGAATGGAGGATGCTCCTGCATCATAAGGTGAAGCAAGTAGTATGCATGATAGAGATCCTTAGCCTTGTCAAGATCAAATGTGGAAAAGGGAATATGGATGTAGATAGGGTGATGGATAGTGGTGTCTCACACCAAGAGGACCACAAAATCTTGTAGTCCCTTAGCTTAAAACTCCCTCATTCAAACCTACCATGTGGCACACTCTCACATTTTCTAAAGGGGTCGACAGTTTGCAAGATTGAAGATGTGTGTCATTTTGTCATGTGTCCACCTTTCGACTAAGGTTGTGTCCAACAATTGAATTTGACTCTTGTCTATCCTCTAATTGTGATGCTTTTTGAAATTCAAATAAGCTAAGGTTACAAAGTATGCAACCAAGTTATGATCAAATCTCGTTGAGGCCATATCCATTTGATGTTAACTAAAATAATTGTAGAAGCGCATTGTTATCCTCAAAATATTGCAGAGCTCCTTTCGATATCAATTTCTCTCTCTAATATCTTCTAAAGCATATTTGATGTCCAATGTAAAAGGCATTATGATTTGTGATGCTAATAATTGTTTAATATGTAGGTTTGTAGATCATTTTAAGTCATTTAGTTAAATTAAATTTAATGTATATAACTCTAATGTTTGAAATGTCTCATATGCAAGGACTAAGGAGAAGGATGAAATAAAGCGATTACATAAGGGCCCAAAATAGACTATTAGAAAGAAGAAAAAATCTATCTCTATTGGCAGTTTGGTGTCATTGAAGATTAAGTTTTGATGTCAACCTTCAACTTGTGTATGGACATCAATGACATATTGATGTTATGTTGTAATTTTTTTTTATGTTGTTGTTGTTGTTGTTGTTGTCATATGATACTAGATATATATGCAAAGGTTGATGCAGTTGATGAATTCTATTATGAAGAGATGTTGCTAATGTCCAGAATGTGTAGATTTATTGACGGTGTAGTTGATAAAGTCTATTATTATGTAGTTTATGTAGTCCTTGGCTGGATTACCTAACAATGTTGATTAGATATACTATTCCTAGTTAGATGTCCATCTCGATTAGATGTTGATGTCTTACCATGAATAAAGGCAAAGGTATGAGATAATTTCTCTTGTATGTTGATACTTATGAGAGTAATTATGTTGATGCTCATGATTGACAATGGAGATGGTATCATAATAATATCATGTTGAAAAGAGGATAAAAATTATTAAGATGAGGATTAAAAACATGGTGATTAAAATGAATGTGCTATTGATGGAGTTTATGATCTTGCTACAAGATGTTGTGTTGCTCCTCAGTGAGAAAATATTACTACAAGATAATTTGGTTGTTTACAAAATGATGGAATTGAAGATCTAGAACAATATGATGAAGACAAGTAGGAAGAATGCATTGCATTCCTCTGCTTTTGTAGTTGAGTTCGTGCGGTTTTGCGTATAGTTTTTATGCTCTATTAATTTTGCATTCATATCTTTGTAGGTTGGGTGTTGCAATTGATGTTTTTGGTTAAGGTAGTTTGTTGCATGGGGGCTTCACTAGCTAGGGAATATTATATCACGTGCATTCATATTGGGGAGTTTAATATCCCAAAAATGAGGGTGCAATATATTGCCTATCGGTGAAAATAGGGGGTTTTTAATTCCGGCTATGAAAAATACAATATTTGGTGAAAATAGGGGGGCTTTTAATTCGGGATATGTATTGGGAGGGGGTGACAAAAAAGGATTTTAGAGCAATTTTTTTTTTTAAATATGGGGATTCTTGCCATGAACACACATGCTATAACCCAAGTTCACTAAGTGAAGCCCCTGCAGATTTTTAGCAGTTTAATTGGTTGACATGTCTAGTTTGGAGAATGCTTTGCACTGATGTATTTGCTAATATAGCTTGGACACCATGCTTATAACATCTTTGAAGTGACTCAATTCATATTTCAAGTGATGATGTTCTCTAAAAGTGTATTAATGATGTTATATTTCATGACTATGTATCCTAGTAGTTTGGTTATGAAATGTTATGTATTTGTTTGGTCTAACCAACTTTTCTTGGATTGAAAAAGAAAAATAAGCAATTGGAAATGATGTTGGATATTCAAGGAACATCTCTATGTGGTCCACGTGTTGGTAATTAATTTTTTTGTTGTCACATTGTGTCTAGAGTTGGTTTGTAGGGTTGTTTGTGGTCATTTGGCTAACAAGGTTTGTTTAATTTCTTGCATCCACTTTAGAGGATGAGTTAAGTTGTATTTAGGTCCCACCATACCATGTGGGGATCCACATTATGTTATTTCATGTTGAAGATGTGCTTTTGGGCTGATTGATTATGCGCCACATGATTTATCTACATGCTACCCTATTCCTAGATTTGGAAGATGTGTGCCAACAGTCGTAATATTTGGGATTGGTTTGGATATTGTGTTATAATATTTTAGGTCCACTTTATCTCTTGGATTAGACTGCTTTTACAATAATTTTGTTTTGGTGGATGACTTTTTGAGATCCCTCTTTGTCCCCTATTCTAGCTAACCTAATTGATGTTTTGTAATGATTTGGTTGATATATATAGAAGATCAAATTAGTGTGGAGTGAGTGTGGGAAGTAGAGAATGGAAGATCCAAATTTAAGGCTGCAAATGTGTGTGGTGAAATTCTTGGAGCGAAATTGTCAATAGTTTCTTGAGGTGGTCTTAATAACAACTACATTCAAGGAGATCGTTGGACATTGTGATGTTGAAGGCCTACATTTTGAACTTCAATATTTTATGTATCTTGCCTTGAGGTAGTGATTCTCATCCTTTAAGTCCTTTGTATCTTGCCCTGAGGAAGTGATCCTTTGCATGCAAGTCCTTAAGGGAGTAGTGAGCTTCCTTGGGCAGTGAGCCCTAGAAAAAATATTGTAATACTTGTTCATATAGCCTGAGTTAACTCTCACCTTGGTTTTTCCCTTCTTGGGTTATCCACGTAAATTTTTTTGTTCTCTTGTGGATGTGTATTCATTGCTTTATCTTTCATTGTTGTTGATGAGTTTAAGTTTTTAAGTTGGAATTGAATTGTGTTATACAGTTTTAAGATTTGTTCAAGATTGATTCACCCCCCCTCTCGATCTTGGGGTGTTTTCAACAATTGTTATCAGATCCAAGGTCCTTTTAAGTAAGCTTAATCACTTGATGAAGATTCAAGATGACACAATATGTATTTTACAGGATACCCATGTTTGATGGTACAAATTACACTTTCTGGAAGTTAAGGAAAAAATCATATTTGAACTCTTTGGTGTTTGGGATTTGGAATTCATTCAATGATGGTTAAATACCTTTCCTTCCACACCTTTAACTCCTACAAATGATATCATGTTATATGAGAACAATGGAAAAGAAAGGAATGCAATCATAAGTGGATTGGAAGACTCAAAATTTGTGAAGGTGATGAACTACAAAATGGCAAAAGATATCTAGGAGAAGCTTAGCAGCATTTATGAAGCAGATGAGAAAGTAAGGCGAATCAAGATGCAAAACCTCAAATGCAAACTTGAGAACTTGGAGATGTCTAAAGATGAAGAAATTGCTAGCTACATACTCTGGGTAACTGAAGTTGTAAATGGAATCAGAGGTATTGGTGGAAAAGTAGATAGAGATGAAGTAGTAAAGAAGGTACTTAGATCTCTTCCCAAATCTTATAGTTCTAAAGTTGCTATTGAGGAAAGAAAGGATTTGGATAAGCATACAATAGATCAACTATATGGTGATTTCACTAATTTTTAGATGAGAGAATTTGAATTAGATAGCCCTAAGAAGGAAGCTTAATTCAAAGCTAGTAAAAATACAAAATAAGGAGATGCTAATCAATTTGATGATGAAATTAAAAAGAAAACTTTGTAAGAAGATTGAAGAAGGGAACCAACAAGTACAAAGGTAAGTTACCTTTCAAATATTTTAACTATTGTAGAGTTGCTCATTTTCTTTTAAATGTCCCTTTAAAAAAGATACTGAGAAAAGAGGAGAAGATAGAAATAAGAAAGAGTTCGAAGAAAATTTGTCATTCCTTAGAAGAAGAGAATCCTAACCATGATGCTCCAAATAGTATGCAAATGGAGAAAGAAATGAGAGAAAACTATTACAAGAGAGCAAGAACAAGTAGTAAAAGTGATGGACACAGACCAGGAAAGAACCCCTTAGAAGGGTAAGTCTATCTCCTCTTTTCCCTTTGATTTGCAAAATGTGGTAAAGACCCCTCCACTCAAGAGGACTTTACAATTTACTCCCGATTCTTTTAAGAGTGCTTTAGGACCTCTCTCTTCCTCTTCCTAATTACAAACCACACTATCAAAGAAAAGAATGTTGAAACAACAAAGTGCCAACAGATGATGTGGTCAATCAATTGTTATAAGATTTCCCTAAGGCTAAGAAATGTAAGATTACTACTAGACTAGTGGAGGATGAAAACACTGAATATTTATTTTTAGAGATCGCAATCCCTCAGTTAAAAATGATCCTAGCCAAGCCACTGGCACTAATTTCAATATGATCAAGATAGATTTAGGACCCCTAGTAGGGATGGTGATGTGCAAAAATTCCAAGTGACAACCACTAAGTTGATGAAAAGAACTAAGAAAGATAAGTATGAAAAGGAGGAGTTAAAAGCATCAATGAAAGTGCTTATTGATTGTTTGAAATCACTAATAGATCCATCTACACAGTCATCAAGTTCATCATGAACTCCTTTTGAACCAAATTCATATGCTAACAAACAAATAAATGGTTAATAAAGTACAAACTGATAGTCTTTTTGGTAGAACTACACAAGAATGGGTCAAGAAAATAGAGGTTAAAGGAATTTATTCATTGGTAGTATGAGGAGAGTATATAGTGACTTGATCATGACATGTAATGGTATTAATTCTGAAATTGAAAATACAAAACGATATGAAGCAGCATGTTTACAAGCAGAAGAACTTAAAGAGATTGTGGCAATGGGTATGAGCAATGGTGCAGCTGAAAACATTGTTCCATATGCTCAACGTAATTAGTGCATAATTTGTATGGAAAACCTCAAATGGAAAGACATCTTTGTATATATAACTTTGTGTGGCAATAGGGACCTACGAATGTTAAGGACACAAAACATCATCATTCCCAATGAATGAGGAATTCCAGTGGTGTTGCAAGTGCTTAAAGACTATAAGGCTCGAGTGGAAGTTCGACAACAAACTCAACTAGACGGTGCCAACGTGGACCAATCGCAAGCGCCACATTAGCCATAGTGTTTTATTTTCCATTTGCAAAGCTTAAACGTTTTATTATCTCATTATACTTAAAAGACTCTATTTAAATGATTCATTCAAAAGAATCAATTTCAAGAACATTGGGCAGTCGCATATTTAAACATTATAATATATGGTTACTTGACTAATCAAGGCTCCAATTTTTTCCCATTACACTATGAGGTAAAGAGTGTGAATCAATCAAATTAGAAGATTAATAAAAAAAATTGTGGTGTTTTTGAGAGTTTATTTGTCTTTGTCCATTGAAATTGAAAGTGCATTCATGTTTTGTTTTAAGCATGTGAACTTAAGCATTTGAATGTCATTTCCTTTGAGAATATTGATGTTTGCATGGTTAACTTTGATTATCTTAGAAAATTCAGCAAAGTTTTGATATCAAGTTTCATATTTCCATGTTGATATTTTAATCTATGTTAGTATTAATAACGGTTCATTTTTCATAAATTTAAGTGGTTGGTGAGTTGTAAAGTTGGTCATTTGGATTTACTGTTTCATTTCAGTTTGTGTTCTCTGCATTTGTTGCATAGTGATGTGCAAGTGTTAGATACCTTTACTACATTCTAGTTAAAAGTATACCCCAAGTTTTAATATTCATAAAAACAAAAAATGTTCAATCTTATGAAAGGAGCTATACCTTTACAAAAATTTAGAGGGAAATTAATTCATGGTTTACCCAAATATTGTTAGCATTTTTGTCTCCATTTTTGGGCAAACAAGAGTCATTTATCTATTATTTCTAAAGGGATGAATATGTTAACCAACACATCTTAACTGCAAAAAGTTGACATCCTTTTCATTTGGCTCTCTTGAGTTGAATGGAAAAGACTTGTTTGACCTTAACATTTTGATGAGTGCCTTGAACGAAACTTTCATTTCCTACATATTCATCTAGGCACTCTACTATTATTTTAAAACAATCCACTTTTGTCCTATGCCTCCATAACTAGTTTATCCCTAGGATAATATCATAGGATCCTAAGCGGGCTACATAAAAGTTCACCTCAGTTGAAAATCTTGTAAGTTCAACCTTAGCTTCAAATAGACACTTCTCTACTTGAGCTCTTGTCTGGTTAGCATATTCTACAGACCATGTCTTAGCAATAAAACTAGCTCTTTTAGGAAATTTTCTTAAATTTTAGGTGCAATAAAACTTTTCATTGCGCTAATGCCTATTCTAATTGAAAATGAAATTCCATAAAATGTTCCTGCCATTTCAATATGAGTGATTTGGTATTATGTTTGTTGATTATCCAGAGTTGTGTGTATTTTTTACTAAATAGTTTCCCGCTAAGATGGTAGAGGGGTTCTCTATTGTAGCACCCCTTGAATCTTACTCGAGCATTGGTTGGCGTAATGCTCACCTTCACATGTAAAACACCTTGTTAGAGGTCCTCTTTTCTCAGTAGCCTTACCTGAGTTGTTTCCATCTTTCTTGAAGTTATAGCTTTTATTATCATTCCTAGGTTCATTTTTGTTGCCCTTCAACCCCTTGTTGTTCTCCTTTCTTGTTTCTTGCTTACCATTCCTCTTCTTGAATGGTTGGGTAGATTGAGACCACTTAAATTTCTTGTGGCTCTTCTCACAACATGTAAGATTTTGTTTCAACTTCTACTCTTGTTTTATATCCTTTTCATATACTTTGTAGTACCCCTGCCCTAATCAATTTCTAATCCCGGTTTGACCTTGGTTAGTTTATCTTATTAAAATGTTATAGTCAGGTGATTTGATTTTAGTGCATAGTTGTTATTGTGGTTTTCGCACCAGTTTGTATGCAAGTTTATTAGTTCTCCTATTTCGTGTTATTAATCTCAGGCTAACACTTTCATTAAATTTATATATGTATGCATGTATGACTCTTGGTTGTAGGAGATTTCAGGTACAATACCGCATGGGTGAGAGGTTCGTCTCCACCTGGATTCGCAGGTTTGAGTGTACCTCTTTGATCCTTAGAGTGGGATTAGGTGGTTGCAAGACCCTTGTTTGACCATAGTCATGCTCAAGTGAACATCGTCAATCGTCATCGTTATTCCCTTTGGTTGGGTATGCAGGTCGTCTGTCTATGTGGCTTTCTTGGATTGTGTGTTTTGTGTGTGGTTAAATTGAGTATTTAATCCTTAATGTTTAATTTGATTTAATGTGTGTTTTCGCATTAGTATTTTGGGGACCAAATTAAATAAGCTCCCTTTTTATGTGATTAATCGTAATTGAATTGCTCAATTCAGGTTGGTAGCAAGTTCAATTAAATAGTTAATTTTAATGTTAAATTTATTATGTTTATGCTTTTGGAAAAGAAAGATTTAAATTTAATTGAAATAGAATTAATTTAATCTTGTTGTCTTTTTGAAATAGAAAGGTTAATTTCAGTTATTTGAGAAAATCAATTTTTTTAATTGAAAGGCAAGTTTAATTTATTGATATAGTTTAAAAGAATGGTTTTTGGAGAATTATTTTAAATAAAATATTTTAAATTCAAAAATAAAAATTTTGGTCAAACCTTTCCCATTTAACCTATGTTTTTGGAAAAATATGGGAGGTTGATTTTTTGGAAAATATTTTTGGATGGAAAAATTTGGGGGTTTTGGGAGGAGAAGGAATTTCTTGAGCTAGAGGATTGGGCTCTTCTTCAATCTTGCCAGGATTGTTGAACCAGTGTAACTGGGCTCTGGAAAAGACAAATTTGGAGAGATTGTTTTCAAGCCAGTATGAGAATAATGTTTTATTTGAAGAATAAATATCATATTTAGTTGGTTAATGTTTATTTAATTTTATTCATGTGAATTTGGTTTTAAAACTCATAATGACGTATTTATGTATGTTCGATGCAAATGAATCTTAGAGAGTTAGAAAACCAAGAACGATCTATACCTAGTTGAGGTAGATAATTGCAATCTAACTTAGATCATTTAGAAAACTTGATCGACATTTAATGTTTAAATCAATGTGGGAAAATATTGTATCTACTGATTATTGCTTATGCAAGTTTAAATTTCTTTATTCGCTTTTGTTTAAGTAATGGCAAGACTTGATTTGTTTGATTGGACCCTATCATATGGATTGATTTGGGGTAACCGTTTCTGTCCTCGGTCTTGAGTTTGATTGTTATTTTGTGGTGGTGTTGTAATTGGTCATATCCTTTATGCGGGTGTTGAATGATGTTTGGTGGTTGACCATAGCTGGTCAGGTCTCTAGTTAGAGTACCGTCTGTCAGTGCACCTCATATGAAGTCATGTTTGACCAAATGGTTGTTCCCTCCATTTTGAACTCTGTTTGCTTGACCATGTGTATTCCTTGTTTTTTGAGTTCGTTTGAGTATAGTCTAGTGTCGTATGGGAAAGTGGCTTTCAATTGGGGGCCGCGCCTAAAGTGGTTGTTGGGTAACCCATTGGAAGTGTGTCTAATAAGTAATAACCTAATAATACATTAGAGAGTTAGTTAATGAATCACTAAGTAAGATAATTGTGCCTCGCACATGGGATGAGTGCTAACACAAACTCGACATGCTGTGAGAAGGCCTGAAATGGAAAACCATCATCATTGTCTTCACGAAAGGATGTGTGGGTCCACATGAGGCTTGGATGGGCCAGAGGTTCGGAATAGTTTGCTAGGGTAACCCAGTGGATGGGGCCGGAACCTATGAAGACCTGCCATGGTAACCATACCAGGTTGTGTGATGACACTTGTCCCTTATGCTCACTAGTGTGTTGTTGTGTTATCTTGATAGGAGCACTTTTGTGGAGTCGTCCTGTTGCTTATGCCCTTGTGAGAACCTAATATCATGCTAGACCTTGGGTTGCGATGACTTAGTTTTACAGATGCTCCAATGGACCTTTGTATTTGCTTCTATTATGTTCAGTTGGATCCTTTCCTATTCAGGGATCATTTATGTATTTATTGACCGATGTGGTTGTTTGTATATTGGTTATGTTTGCCTTGAGGGTAGGATTGTAAATGATGTGAACCTTATGTATTCTTAACTTATTTAATGATCAGAGGGGTCTTGCAGTTGAGCAGACCTGGAGATGTAGCCCTTTAGGGGTGAACTCCGATATTAGTTTGGTGTTATGTGATGCTTATGCTCGTATGTTTCCTTTTTCAGTTTTAGCATGTATGAATGGCATTATGTTGGAATGTATAAAGTGGATTAGATGAAATTAATCGTAAATGCATGTATGCAGTCGTTTTAATTAAATGTAGTAAATTGGATCATGAAAGATTGTAGCTTAGAATTATGGAATACATTCAATTATTGTTAAGGAAATTAAGTATGCATGGAAAGATCTCATTAGTTTATGATGAAATTCAAGTGTGCTATAAAATTAAATGCATGGCTTATGTTTTAATGAAAAGCTTGAACGTAAGGTATGAATAAATCTTAATGGATGAACCTTATCTTGTGATCTATATTTTTATCTTTCCGAAAGAAATTATCCTTGTTTAAAGTATTATCTTGTCATTAAGATAATCAACTTACTGGATTAATTAGCGCGAGTTAAGTTAAATGTGGAAATAAGTAATCGCGTTGGGAAACTCTTTAGGTGTTAGTTGATGTCTTCCGGTGTGTAATATGAATTTTGATATCTCGTTGTATCATTATGTTGTGTTTAATTTAAAAAAAAATTTATTGCACTCCATTCGTGTGTTTTAGCTTTATCCCTTCGGGGTTTCCTGGCGGGGCATTACATACTTGGTCAGGGTAGTATGCTCATGAACGTTGACCTCTCCACCAATTTGATTGTTAAGCCTCATAATGAGCTTTCTAATTCTAAACTTCTCATATGTTTGATTCTATGGAACATATTTGAAGAGTTGGGTGAATTTCTCCCAATGCTTATTCACAAAATAATCTCCTTGTCGAATATTCTAAAAATCTATCAATTTCTAATAAAAAAAGAGTTGGGGCAGCCACCTCTATTTGAAAATGACCACAAATTGGTGCCATGTAAGGATCAAGGAACTCAATCCCAACTCTACCTTTTTGTTCATCCACCAAGTGATGCTTCCTCATACTACCTTATTTACCTCTAAGTAGTTTCTAATTTCAAAGTATTTATTTATATTGGTTAGCCAAGCCTCTACATCATCTCCCGACACAAGGGTAACTTTCTTCATATCTATAGAAAGTTCTAATGCAAGCTAGTTTTTCATCTCATTACATGCCCTAGCATCTAATTGTTATCCCCTATTATCACTTTGTGTACTACATTCTCGTCTATTATCATCCCCTCTTTCTTGGGTTTCTTCTCATTATCTCCAGGCCTACTTTGGGCCCTCACTTATTGTTCTTGTGTTCCAAGTTTATCCCTAGTTTCATAGTATGAATAGTATCTTTTCCAACTTAAGTAGTCATAGGATTTTTTGAGGCATTGGATTCCTCTTGGCTCCCTCTAGTATTAACCCTAGTGAGAACCATTTTGCTTAACCATAGTACTTGGTTGCCAAATTAATGTTTATTAGCCACCATGTTTAACTTTGTGTTCCAATTCAAACCCAATTTGAAACATTAATAGGATAATTCATATATTTTTGCAAAAATGGAACTCTTTTATTATAGTTTATTTTGAAACATATACATCATACCTTTATACCTTAGAAACATTGTACATAGATTCAAATTCACAAAAAATTGTATATCGCTATCACTAATAGTAAGTGATGCTTCTATGGGCACTTCTTGTCCCTCAAATTCAAATATGAGGAATTAGGAGGTGGGACATACTCTTAGGTATCGCCCTTCCTCCTTCACTTATTTCTATTTGGAAGGGGTTTTGTGATCATGCTCCTCTAGCGTGTCATGGTAAACAGTTGGTTTGGATGGAAAAATACAGTTTGATTTTTTCTTAGTTTCCACTAACCATTTATTCCTCTCATTCTAGAGATATTTTATTACATTAGAAAGGATCTCCTCATAAAATATGGATACATATTCTGAATAGCCATAAATGGTAATGGGTTTCTTATTTATCCCAATCTTGGGTAGGTTCTCGTGGACTAATTTTTGTGGTGTTTTCCTGATACTCATCCCTGTCAACTAGAACAAGAACATTTTTTTTATGTTAACTAGTTATTGAGTTTTGAGGAAAAATTCCTAGCAGTGAGCTCTTAGGTCCAAGTACTAAATCTGGTAGATTTGATACTATATGTAACATCACTCTTTACTGTGCATAGGAAAGTAACTAAATTTCACCAAATGATAAAGTAATAACATGAATGTAAAAAACCATATGGAATTTTTTAAATGTTCAATTAACTTTTTCAACATTTATCAATATGATTCATTGCATTGCATAAGAAACACTAAAATAGCTATGAATTTCTCATCAAAGAAGTAAACATGTTATTTTCTTTTCAGGTACTGACATACTTTCAAATAAGGAATTGAGTAAACAATACAAATATATATATAGAGTCTAGAATATACTGGTGTCTGGATAATCTAATCTATATCTCAAGCCTCGATGAGTTGTTTGTACAAGGGAGAGAATCCTCCAAGTGCTTTCCCTCCAACCACAGATCGAAAGTCCCCTGCACACCTTCCAACTAGAAGTGGCCCTACCCTTCACAAGGGTATAGACAAGGGAATGGTCAAGATATGCTATTTGAGTTCTAGTGTGGTGTCCTACATAATTCCAATCAACCATACAACTATCGATGTCCTTCTAACTGTGTATGACCATACTAACAAGACTAATGCAATTGGAACACAGTGAACCAATTGGATGCAAATTGACTATTGCATCACTTTGGCCAAATTTTCAAATAAATAACACTTGTAAAATAATACAGTTGAATGTTCACACACTCCTACTCAACTTGGATTACTATAGCCATCCTAGAGTTTCAAACTCAGATGATTCAGATACTATTTAATAGTTGACATAGAACCTCTAGTCATGCTTTCTCGCATTATGCTAACTTTGGGTAACTACCACTAGTTCAAAAATCAACATGATAAAAAATTGTTTAAAAGTGTCTCATAACAAGATAATATTACCCTCAATTAGATAAGGAACATGCATGTAATACCACCCTTCACATATTTGTGACTTGGCGAGAATTATTGCGACTAGTAGGGTTAGAAGGTTTATTGTTTAAGAAAAATCAACCTCTCCTATGTTCTTGGTTTGATTGGGTTTTCATACAGATCTTAAACATGATTTTAGTTTAAAATGACCAAAAGGAATCTTTTAGAGTTCATATTGTTTGGAAACTGAAAGAGTTTAATATATAAGAGTTCATAATTAAGAATGAAACTTGAATGAGGTACACGTTACTATCCGGCTTCATTGATCACAAACCAAACTTCTAATGTCCTTTTGTTTATGATGCACTTAATAAAAACTGAATAGCATTCATATACTTGTATGTATACATAAAGATACAACCCCTTGCACATATATGTATACATGTGAACTTATGAAAACTATCTATTTCTATGCTCATAGCATGATACAATATAATTAATACTCTTCTTCAAAATGACTAAGTAACAAAGTAATGAAATATTTTTGTTGTTTATATTATAACTCATTTATTGTTCAAATCAAGACTTATCTCAAGAATAAGTCAGTTTTAAAGAAAGAGCTAAATTCTCTTATATGTGTATACTTCCATTGTAAAGCAAGCTTATGTATGTAGATATATAAATGACCTTCACTTCTAACTTAAAATAATCATATCGACCTCGATACACAACCTCATATTGCTATTGTATAACTTAGAAGTCTTATAACAAGAAACAAGATAACAAACTATCATTTTTTGTTCATTAATTAGTCATTTCTTGGATAGAAAATTAAAGTAAAGGATATAATATTTATCCCAAACATCTTTGCTCACACACACACACATATGTATGTGTGTGTGTGTGTGTGTGAATACATACATACAAATATATGTATATGTATATGTATATGTATATGTATATGTACATATACATATACATATACATATACATATACATATACATATACATATACATATACATATACATATACATATACATATACATAGGTTGTAGCTATTTTGGCTCCAAAAAGGCATGCTTTGACATGATGCGGCTCTAAAATCGCATGCCCTCTCATGATGCCATGAGACACATTCTAGGACCCACCATTGGGCTGACGTGGAGGCATGTTGTCGTTTTGCAGTTGATGGAAAGCATTTGCATGTAGCTAGCATTTGTTGGCCACTCTCACGGTCATGGGTACGGCTACAGTTTGTAACCACGCGTGTTGAAAATTTTGAAATGCCCGCCTAAACGTGTGTCCGAAAATTTGAAATGCCCACCTAAACATGTGTCCAAAAATTTGAAATGTCTAGCCTCAATGATCATTTTGCCAAAATAGTTGCATCTGGCGAGAGAGAGCCAAAAGGTCAAGAGAAATAATTTGGAGGTGGAGGTTTTGGTTGAATCGGAGTGAGGGGAGTTGCGGTTGCTACGAGAAGAGCTTTTTGTTCAATCTCAGTGTTGCTGCTTCAATCTCAGTGCCATTGCTTCTTCATTTTGTTTATGTTTTTGTAATGTATATAGGATTATGCCAGTTTTACATTGGTTTTGTATTGTTTGGAGACAACTTTGGAAACGACTGTGAAAACGTTGATTCAATGATCGTTTTTGTAATTTAATTTTTAAATTTTCATGCCCAGCTTTTCAAATGGTTTGTAAGTTACGATCTAGCTATGCATTGCATTATATTCAATTTTATGAGTAGCGAATTTTTTTTATCATGGAATTCAAATTTTGGTGCCCAATTGTTCACATGGATTTTATGTTTTAGTTTAGCTGTGCATTACATTATATTGAATCAACGTTTTATGAGTAGTGAATTCATTCATTCATATAATATTCAAGTTTTTTTTTATAATATTCAACAGTGTGAAATATTGTAGCTCCATGATGCCATTCAAATTGTAGTTTTTGGAATCATGAAAAGGGTTTCCTATTATTTCGATTACTTTCAAAGCCATTGATTATTTGTTACATGGGTCACTAGATTTTTCAATCAAATTGTTTGGGAAAACATTTGAGCAGGTGTTTGATCTCTTAGTTCATATTGGGACATGTGGATTTTTTTTTGGAAGTGCTCTCTTTGATCGTTGCTTTTCTTTCCTTCAGTGTGTGCCACTTGTATGGCGATAAATGAACTGTTTTCTTGTGGATTCTACATATATAAGGTGAATTGTCCGCTATGTTAGGTGAATTACAGAAGATTAATGATGGCTCTATGAAATTTTTTTTCAGAACCGTTTCCTTTCGGTCTGTTCAAAAGGAAGAACTTATAATGTTTTTTTTAAAGAAATATCGAGTTGTAAAATATAATAATCCATAAGAAAATAGTTCATTTCTTGCCATACAAGTGACACACACTGAAGGAAAGAAAAGAACCGATCAAAGAGAGCACTTCCAAAAAAAAGTTTAGGGCTTTGTGTAATACCATCAGTCGTGCAAGAGTATTCACAGTGAGAAATTTGTGTCCTCTATTTTTTGGTGTTTATTTCATTTTAAAACAATTCTATTGATATTTGTTAAATGAGGTCATTGGTTATTTGATCATTATTTAACATTATGGCTACTTATACACAAATATATAGAATAAATTAAGTACCAAAATGATATATTTTAGACAAAGCCAAAGCAAATGTAAAAATAAATAAAAGTATCAAATTTTATTTTCAGTTGCAATATTTAGTATGTCACTTCATGAAAATCTATTGTGTACTAAAGGAATATAATAAAAAATAGCTATAATTGATCAAATCATAACAAAATTGTTGCTGATCAATATATTTTAATGGCGAAATTTTCTTACATCTCCTCAATTAGATATTTTTAAAGAATTCCATTTCAGATAAATTTTGTAGAGCATGCACTTAAGCCTCACTAAGAATGGTTAAATATTATTTTAATTTTATAAATATTTTATTTTATAAACTAATTTATGTTTATGTTTAATGGGAAAATGAAAATGAAACCACATTTTCTAATGAGATAATTGTAGGTCATTAAATTCACAAAGATTCATAAATTTCTAAGCAGAAGTCATTCCTAGGTTCTTTAATATCATAGTTTCCACTTAGCAATTGAACCATCTATGAGAAAGCATCAGTGGAGAAGTGATAGCTTTAAATGAATAATGCATTCACCTATAAAGATTGAAACACAAATGAAACGAAACCTCGAGAGCAAGAAGATCATTAGATTCCATTACCCACTAGCTCGTGTTATTTTTCCAATTGAGAAAGAGTGGGAGATGGAGTGGGAAGAAAGAGAGAGAGAGGGGGGGGGGGTAAGGATATTGAGATAAGAGATATAAGTACAAAGGGAGATATAATAGATATGGAGAGAGAGAGAGAGAGAGAGAGAGAGAGAGAGAGAGAGAGAGAGAGAGAGAGAGAGAGAGAGAGAGAGAGAGAGAGAGAGAGAGAGAGAGAGAGAGAGATGGATGGAGAGAGAGGGGGAGGCATGTTTAGAGATAGAGGGATGGATGAAGATTGAGATAGAAACAAAGATAGAGGGAGAGAGGAAGAGGGACAAAAATAGATGCAGAGAGGCATTGTAAGAGAAATAGAAAGATAGAGGTGGAGATAGAGATATGGATAAGGGATAGGGAGGGAGAGAGGGAGATAGAGATGGGGAGAGATAGATAGAGGTGGAGATAAAGAGAGGGGGAGGGAGAGAGTTAGAGAGATAGGTATTGGAGAGAAATAATAGAGGAGAGGAAGAGATGGAGCAATGCATAGAGATGAAGAGGGAGAGATAGACAAAGATATAAATGGTGAGGTAGACTGAGAGAGAGAGACAAAGATATAAATAAAGAGATATAGAGTGGGCGAGAGAAAGAGATACAATAAGATTGATAGAGGGACATACAAACATAGAGAAGTAGAGATAGAAATATAGGGATGGAGAGAAAGAGAGATACAATAAGATCTAGATAGAGGAACCAAAACATAGAGAAGTAGAGATAGAAAAATAGAGATGGAGAGAAATAGAGGGAGATAGAGAAATTGAGAGAGAGAGAGAGAGGGATGGATAGAGGTATATTGGAAGAGAAAGGGAGAGAGAGAGGTAGAAATTAAGATATAGGTAAGGGATAGAGAGAGTGAGAGAGTGAGAGATGGGGAAAGATAGAGTGGGGGGATATAAAGAGGGATAGAGAGAAGGGAGATAAACATAGAGGAGAGAGATAAAGAATAGGGGGGAGGGAATTATAGCCCAATATATAGAGAGGGAGATAGAGGTAGAGAAAGATATGGATGGAAAGAGATAGAAAGGGAGGGGAGCGAGAGGGAGATATAATAGATAGAGGGGGGTGAACTCACAAAGCTGGTTCCCACTTTTTGGTACATCCTGATTTTTGCTGAAATCATACATTTTTTGGAAAATATAATTATTTAAGCTTTAAGAGGTCCCATTTGAAGTTATTAATTGAAGAGAGTTAGATCAAAGGCTCTTAGATCAAAATTTCTTGGATAGAACCTCTCTACTTCTAAATCATACTTGCAATGGAGTCTCCTTTGCATCTATCAAATGCTGATAAAAAACCAACTTTACATTAGCTTTTGAGGGGTCAAATGAGTTCATTTAGAAGTTTTATTTTCTTGAGGATTTAGTCCTTATTATAAGCTTTCCAAATAGTATAATTTTTAATATATTTAAGTTTATTAATATATTTTTATTTTATTTTTTATGAATGTAGGTTTTTCACCGAACATGAACTTCTTTGTTCAATGCATTGGGAAAAATAGCAAACTAATTCTAAAAAATTCTAAAAAATATCTATGCCCTAGGTATTGATGTCTTCTTTTTAACAAAAAAAACAAAACTCAATTTTGATGTATATAGAGCAAGTTATGTGTTCAAACGTACACCTATATCTAAATTATAATTAGTCGGACTTCAAAACTTAATAAAATAAAAAATATTCAACATATCACTATCAAACCAACTACATGCCCTGGGTATTGATGTTACAAACCAAAATTTAAAAGAGATAAGTTTTTATCATTTATAGAAAAAAATTTATACGTTTTGGGATGCACATCACTCTTAAAAAATGTTGTTTCCTGTAAAAAACTACTTTTGAGGGAGATGGAAAAATCAATAAAATTTTATTCAAAAAAATTTGAAAAAAATATATTTAGAATCTACAAAAAGGATGTCACAAATCACTAGTTTACATCATCTTCAAATTCTTAACGATTTAAAAGTTATAGGTGTCGGAAAGTGAAGGTTTTTTGCAAAATGTTCATCTAAGTGTCAAAGTTGGTCAAAAAGTGGGAACCAGTATTGTGAGTTCACCCAGGGGGGAAGTAGTGATATAGATAGAGGGAGATATAGAGAGATAGAGGGAGATATAGAGAGATAGAGAGGGATATGGAGAGGAATTTTGAGTAGGAGAGATGGAGTGAATAAGAGAGAGACATGGATAGAAAGAGATAGAGAGAGAGGAGTAAGAGGGAGATAAAGAGAGTAATAGAGAGATAAAGATATAAAGCAAGAGAGATGGGGAGAATAAGAGAGAGGTATAGATAATGAGATATAGATATAGAGGGATAGGGAGATACAGATAGAGGGAGAAATAATGAGAGAGAAAGGTGATGAAGACAAGTAACAAAGAGAGGAACAAAGAGATAGATAGAGGTGGAAGGAGATTTATAGAGAAATAGAAACTAGGAGTGTGTGTATGAGTGAGAGAGATAGTGAAGTGTTGTAATTTGTAACCTTGCACAATTTACATAATTTTATGTGTCCCTACTTTCATGTGTCCCATCTTAGCTCTCACCCGAGTCCATTTAAGGCGTTTTTACCTCAAAACTAATTTCATCTTTCTGCATGGTAATCTAAACCCTAATATTGAGTTGTTTTCTCTTCATTTCTCATTTATTTGCCCTATTTTCGATGAACAGGTGCACTCGAGGCACCCTTGTCTGTATAGGGGTGCCCAGGGCATCCTTGCCTTCCTTAAAAAAGACATATTTAAATATGTCAGTGCACTTCCCCTTCTTGGTGATTTTGTATCTTGGTGTCTCAATTTAACCATTGGAGGTCACCCTAATTGGTAAATTACCTTCGGAACTCTATAAAGGAGCATCCTTTCAATTCATTTTCACATCACATCATCCATATCCATTCATTCCACATACATCTACAAACAACATCAAGCATCTTCAATCATTCAAGGAAGCATTTGATACCACCATATCCTTCCAATATTTTTCAGGCATCATGGAGCAACAAACTACGTCAATCTTTATGCAAGCGTGTATTTATGATTGAGTCTCTTATGTTTTGTTATGTTATTGCATCATCAACCATGATCAATTGCAACAGATTTGAGGTATATCATTCCACATTTACTTCAGTATTTCCATTTACAATTTTAATTCAATTTAAGGATTAATTTAAACTTGGGGTTTGACTTAGGCAAACCCTTATGAACAACATCATTTCCCCTCTTTTTGTGTGCAAGCAAAAAATCCAGAAGCTAAAAACGAAGATTATGACTAACGCGATTGAGGGTAGCACGATGGTATTGATACTTCTCTCTATCTCTCCATCTTCCTCTCTCTTTCTTCTCTATCGCCTCTCTCTCTCTTCTCTATCACCTCTCTCTCCCCTCCTTATGTCTCTCCCTCCATCTCTATCTCCCCATTCCTTACCCTCATATATATCTTCCTCCCCTACTCTCTCATACTCTCTCCATTTCATCTATTCTAACACATGTGTTTCCCCTTACAAAGATACCTAGAGGGCAAGAGGGAGGTTAGATAGCTAGATGGGAAGAGAGGGGTTTGATAGATAAAGGGGGATAGAAGAGGAGAGCTGATGAATTAGGAGAATGAGAGAGAAGAGGAGGGAGAGAGAGCAAATACCTAAGGGGTCATATGGTGTTCTATGACCTCTTAGGAGACCATATGACCCTCTTAGGACACCATATGGTGTCTTAAGGGTTCATATGGTGTCATGTGACCCCTTCGGACACCATATGATTGCTTATGTGTCACTAGGGTCATATGGTCTCATATGACCCCTTAAGACTCCATATGGTATCGTTATGAGTTTATGGTGTCCTAAGAGGTCATATGGTGTTCTATGATCCCTTAGCACACCATTTAGTGTTGTTATGGGTCGTACGGTGTACTAAGGGGTCATACGGTGTCTTATGTCCCCTTAGGACTCCATATGACCCCTTAGGTGTTGTTATGGGTCATATGGGGTCCTAAGGGGTCATATGGTGTTCTATGATCCCTTAGGACACTATATGACCCCTTAGGACTCCATATGGTGTTGTTATGGGTTGTATGGTGTCCTAAGGGGTCATATGGTGTTATATGAGCCCTTAGGACACCATATGACCTCTTAGGACACCATATGACCCCTTAAGACACCATACAACCCATAACAACACCATATGGTGTCAAAAGGGGTCATAGGATGCCACATGATCCCTCAAGACACCATACGACCCATAACAACACCATATGGTGTCCTAAAGGGTTGTATGGTGTTCTATGACCCCTTAGGACACTATTTGGTGTCGTTATAGGTCCTATGGTGTGCTAAGGGATCATATAGTGTCCTATGACCCCTTAGATGTTGTTAGGGGACATATTGTGTCCTAAGGGTCATATGGTGTCCTATGGCCCTTTAGGACACCATATGGTGTCATTATGTGTCTTATGTTGTCCTATGACCCCTTAGGACACCATATGGTGTCATTAGGGGTCGTATGGTGTCCTAAGGGGTCATATGGTCTCCTACGACCCCTTACAACACCATTTGACCCCTTAGGACTCCATATGGTGTCGTTATGGGTCGTATGGTGTCCTAAGAGGTCATATAGTGTTCTATGACCCCTTAGGACACCATTTGGTATCATTATGGGTCATATGGCGTGCTAAGGGGACATATAGTGTCATGTGACCCCTTAGGACGCCATATGACATCTTATGTGTCGTTATGGGTCGTATGGTGTCCTAAGGAGTCATATGGTGTCCTATTTGTAGGACACATGCATGGATCCCTAGGATACCATATGACCCTAGAGAGGGAGAGACAAGAGATAAATGAGAGAAAGAGAGATGGAGAGAGAGAGGGGGAGAGAGAGAGGGAAATAGAGTGAAATAGAGGGAGAGATAGAGAGAGAGAGAGAGAGAGAGAGAGAGAGAGAGAGAGAGAGAGAGAGAGAGAGAGAGAGAGAGAGATCTAAGAGGTGGATAGAGGGATTGGGAGAGAAAGAGAAAGAGAGACTGAAGAGATGGAGGTAGGGAAGGTGAGAGATAGAGAGAGTCTGAGTGAGAGGGAGGAAGGGATGGAAGGAGAGTACAGGAGACTAGAGAGAGAGGGAGAGAGTGAGAAAGAGGTGTAATAAGAAAGGGAGAGAGGGAGGGGGAGGAGAGAGGGAGAGAATAAGAGAGAGATACACCTGAGAGAAGGGGAGAGTGAGATAGAGAGAGGATGAGAGGGAGACTTCAGAGATAAAGAATGGGAGAGAGAGAGAGAGAGAGAGAGAGAGAGAGAGAGAGAGAGAGAGAGAGAGAGAGAGAGAGAGTTAAGTGAAAAAGAGAAAGGGAGGGGGGAGGTAGGGAGAGAGTGGGAAAGAGATACGCTTGACAGAGGAGGAGAGTGAGATAGAGAGATAGAGGCAGAGAGGGAGAGATACTTAAGAGGGAAAGAATGAGAGAGAGAGAGAGAGAGTATTGATGGAACATTGTTTAGGCACCTCTCTCTATGTCCCTGTATGTATGTCTCCCCTCTCTCTCCCATCTAGGTATAGGGTATAGAATACAAGATTGATGGAACATTGTGTTAGTCACTTTCACTGGTTTGCGGATTGTGTGGCCACCATTTCCTTTTGCCCCGCGAAACGACAAATTCAACTAACATGGTGTGTTAGTCACTTTCGTTGCTTCGCGGACTGTGTGGCTGCCATTTCCTTTTGGATCGCAAAACGACGAATTCGACTAACATGGCATGTTAGTTGCTTTCGCTAATTCGCGAACTGTATGGTCGCCATTTCCTTTTACCTTGCGAAATGACGAATTCAACTAACATGGCATGTTAGTCACTTTCATTGATTCATAGACTCCGTGGCTGCCATTTCCTTTTGGACTGCGAAACGACGAATTTGACTAACATGGTGTATTAGTCGCTTTCCCTGATTCATGGACTGCGTAGCCGCCATTTCCTTTTGCCCCACAAAATGGCAAATTCAACTAACATGGTATGTTAGTTGCTTTCATTGATTCGCGGACTGCGTGGCCACCATTTCCTTTTGCCTTGCGAAACAATGAATTCGACTAACATAGTGCGCTAGTCGCTTTCGTTGATTTGTGGACTACGTGGCCGCTATTTCCTTTTGCCCTGCGAAACAACAAATTCAACTAACATAGCATGTTAGTCGGTTTCGCTGATTTGCGGGCTGTGTGACCACCATTTCCTTTTGGACCGCAAAATGATGAATTCGACTAACATGGCATGTTAGTCACTTTCGCTAATTCACGGACTATGTGGTCGCCATTTCCTTTTGCCTCGCGAAACAACAAATTCGACTAGCATAGCTTGTTAGTCGATTTCGCTGATTCGTGGACTGCGTGGCCGCCATTTCCTTTTGCCCCGCGAAACGACAAATTTGACTAACATGGCGTGTTAGTCACTTTCGCTGATTCACGGATTGCGTGGCTGCCATTTCCTTTTGCCCTGTGAAATGGTGAATTCGACTAACATGGTGTGTTAGTTGCTTTCACTAATTCGCGGACTGCATGGCTGCCATTTCCTTTTACCCTGTGAAACAACGAATTCGACTAACATAACGTGTTAGTCACTTTCGCTAATTCGCGAACTACGTGGCCGCCATTTCCTTTTGCCCCATGAAACAACAAATTTGACTAACATAGTGTGTTAGTCGCTTTCGCTAATTCGCGGGCTGTGTGGCCGCCATTTCCTTTTGGACCACGAAATGACGAATTTGACTAACATGGCGTGTTAGTCGCTTTCGCTGATTCGTGGACTCCGTGGTCGCCATTTCCTTTTGCCCTGCAAAACGGTGAATTCGACTAACATGGTGTGTTAGTCGCTTTCGTTGATTCGCAGACTGCGTGGCCACCATTTCCTTTTTCCCCATGAAATAAAGAATTCGACTAACATAGCATGTTAGTCAATTTCGTTGA